>NW_024068323.1:0-176968 GCF_009389715.1 Phoenix dactylifera
CGGTCCCAACAGTGCTCACCACATCTATTTATAGGTGGCTACCTGACCCCTTAACTTAACTTGATCTAATCGAATTCAAGAAACAACTAAACCCAAAGCGACTCTAATAAAGGCCAAGTCGGCTAGCCCGAGCAAGGCTATGCTGAAATAAAATTAACATCAAGGACTCAAAAGCAAAAATAACCAAATGATTCAGTCCGAGACGGTCTAGTGGATCCAACCGCATCACTCCACCACGCTTCCCTTAACCTTGTCCTCAAGGTCGAAAGTCAGGAAAACGATCAAGTATCTCAGTCTCAAACTCCCATGTGGCCTGGTCTGCTGCTCTCCCCAACCACTCCACTAGTATCTGGGTTTTCAGTCGTCCATCTATACTCGTATTCTGCGTTCGCCAGCACTCGAACCGGCTCCACTACTCGACCTCCGGTGGCTCATGTATGATTGGGCCGACAGATGTCTTGGGTCCAAGCCGGGCCCTCAGAAGCGACACGTGGAATACTGGGTGAACTCTTGATGTAGTCGGCAAGTCCAAGCGATACGCACGGGTCCAATGCGCTCCAAGATCTGAAAGGGCCTATAGAAGAGATGAGAGAGCTTTTGGTTCACCATAGGCCGCAGTGTCAACTGTCGATAAGGCTGCACCTTGACATATACCCAGTCGCCCACCTCGTATACTGGATCTCTGTGCTTCCGATCATGCAGCTGCTTCATCCTGTTCTGCGCAGTCGTTATGTGGAACTTTAACCGCCGCAAGGTAGCGTCGCGGTCTAAGAGCTCAAAATCCGCCTCTGTTCGATCCGCATGTGACAGTGGATCATAGACTCGCAGCGTCGGTGATACTCGTCCATACACCGCCTCAAAGGGTGTCATCCCTATGGCTGAGTGGAAAGCGGTGTTGTACGAATATTCGGCCCAAGGTAAATAAGAAAGCCACTCTCGAGGCTGATCACCAATCATACAGTGTAAGTACTGCTCGATGCAGCGGTTTACCACCTCCGTCTGCCCATCGGTCTAAGGGTGGTAAGCCGAGCTCATGGCAAGCTTCGTCCCTTGCTGTTTGAAATAAGCCTGCCAGAATGCGCTAACAAAAATGCGGTCATGATCAGAAACAATAGTCCGAGGCATACCATGTAATTGAGCAATGTCCCGTATGTAGACCTCTGCCACCCGTCGAGCAGAAAATGGATGTGCGAGTGCCGAAAAGTGGGCATACTTGCTGAGGCGGTCCACAACAACCATGATCATTGAGTACCCTCGAACTAATGGCAGCCCCTCAATGAAGTCCATCGACACATCCTCCCAAACCTGATCAGGAATCGGTAAAGGTTGAAGTAGACCCGCAGGTCGCAGTAAATCCGCCTTCGCCCTTTGGCACACATCGCATTGCTGTACATAAGCTCTGACCGCTGCCTTCATGCCTACCCACGTACAGCTCTGGCTCAACCTCTTGTAAGTCCTGAAAAATTCCTCATCTCCAGCAAAAGGAGTATCATGGAAGTGCTGGATCAATACCTGCCGCAAGGCTGAATCGGTGTGCAAGCGGATCAACCCATGGTCCAGAATCAACCCATCTCGATCCTCCATCTCGGGATGACTGCTCGGGTCTGCTGCCAACTCCCTCTGGATCTGTACTAGGTCCGGATCCTGGCATGTGGCGGTCCTCAAGTCTGAAATAAAAGGAAAACCCGGCGTAGTCAAAGCTGCCAACTCGCCGGACTCGGGTTGGCGCGATAGTGCATCCGCCACTCGATTTTCTGCGCCCTTTTTGTACACCATCTCATAGTCATAGCCGAGAAGCTTTGACACCCACCTCTGCTGGGCTGGAGTATGTATGCGCTGCTCAAGAAAAAATGGAAGGCTCTGCTGATTAGTCCGAACGATGAATCAGCAGCCGATAAGGTACGGCCTCCACTTTATAACTACATGGATGACCGCCATCATCTCCCTCTCATATGCGGACAGCGAGCGAGTCCTAGGGGACAACGCCTTGCTCATGAAAGCAATTGGCGGTCCCTCCTGCATCAAAACAGCACTAATGCCGGCACCGGAAGCATCGCACTCGACTACAAACGGTTTGGCAAAATCGGGTAGCGCCAAAATCGGGGCCGTCATCATGGCTTCCTTGAGCTTCTCGAACGCTTCCGTCGCTGCCTCGGTCCATCTAACTCGCCCTTTCACAGCAGCAGGGTCAGTGGCGCGGCGATCTTTCCATATCCCTCCACAAACTGGTAGTAATAACCGATTAGGCCCAAAAATCCTTGCAGCTCCTTTTGGTTCTTGGGCAGCGGCCACTCAGTCATGCAATGTATCTTTGCTTGGTCTGGCTCCACACCTGCAGCAGAGATGACGTGGCCTAGGTACTCGACCTTCGGCTCGGCCCATAGGCACTTGGATCGCTTCACCTTCAATTGATTTCTGTGCAGAATTTTCAGCACTTCCTCCAAGTACTCTAGGTGCTCCTGCCATGAACGACTGTAAACCAGTATGTCATCGAAGAATACAAGGACATACTGTCGTAGTAATGGTCTGAATATGTCATTCATGGGCCCCTGAAATGTCGCTGGTGCATTGGTGAGGCCGAACGGCATCACCCGGAACTCATAATGGCCATCGTGTGTCCGAAACGCCGTCTTGTGCACATCTTCGGGCCTGACACGGATCTGGTGGTATCCAGCATGGAGATCAAGTTTGCTGAAGTAGTGTGCACCAGCAAGCTCATCCAACAGCTCCTCTATAACTGGAATCGGATACTGATCCTTAACGGTGATCGCGTTAAGTGCCCGGTAGTCGACGCAGAATCGCCACGTCCCGTCCTTCTTGTGTACCAGCAGCACCGACGATGAATATGAGCTTCTACTGGGCTGAATGATGCCGCTCTCCAACATCTCTCGTACCATCTTTGAGATCTCCTCCTTCTGAACGTGCGGGTAGCAGTAAGGCCTCACATTCGCCGGTTCCGCTCCCGGTACAATCTCTATGTGATGATCGTGCTCCCTCTCGGGTGGAAGACCATGAGGCTCCTCAAATAAATCTGCAAACCCCTATAAGAGAGCAGCCAAATTAGTAGGTATACCTACCTCTGTCATGGTCTCCGTCGACAGAGGTAAGAGCTGCATCAAGTAGCTGCGCGCGCCGGGTCCGGGCAAGCCGACTAGGGGCTGAAGTGCAGCCATAGGGCTAGGCCGAATGCCATCCAATCTAACTCGCTGTCCGCTTCGTCTGAAAGTCACCCACATCTCGGCGAAGTCGAATGTAACCGGGCCAAGACTCTGCAGCCACTGCATACCAAGGACCAAATCAGCTCCTCGTAATGCCAACGGGTAGAGATCGAGCTTGAATTGGCTGCCCTGGATCGTCAAAGTGATGCCTCGGCATATGCCCTCCGCCCTCAACGTGGTTCCATCACCCAATGCTACGTCGAAGCCCAATGTCGGCTCTGCTATGAGACCGATCTGTTTGACGAGCCTCTCATCCAAAAAATTGTGGGTGCTGCCCGTATCTATGAGGATACGCACCACACGTCTTTTGATCATGCCGTCCACGCGTAGCATTTTCGGTGTCGCCGATCCGGAGTAGGCATGCAACGAAATCTGAGGTGGCACGTTCTCTTCCTCGGCCTCTAAATCTTGGGGCTCGTCCTCAGCAACCTCATCACCATCTTCAGCCACGGCCTCGTCCTCCAATCCGTCGATCAACATCACCGCTCCGACGGGCCGCGCACACCGGTGTCCCGGTGTAAATTTCTCGTCGCAGCGAAAACATAGGCCTTTTGCTCGATGTTCCTCCACTTGTGCTGGTGTCAAGGTGAAGGGTTCTAGGCATGTCATAATGGGCAGCGGAAGCTAGGGATTTTAAAAATTTTCTTAATAAAGTCCCTATGCATGAAACCCTTTTAAGCCTAGATCACCTTAATGATTACAATCAAATAATATAAAATAAATGCAGAATTAGTAGAATACCTCAAATGCTAATCCAAAGTGTACAATCTCCACGAGGCGTCCAAGTGTCCGCCCTCCAATGGTGATCCACACGAAAACTTGATCAAGACTTTAGCTCCAAAGACTTTTGATCCTTAATGCAGAATTCTTCTAAAGAACTCTAATGGCTTGCTTTCCTTCCTTTCTATTTTTCTTTAGCCTTCTAAAATCACTTCTAATCCTTTTGTCCTAAGGAAGACCACCTTGTCTTGGCTTAGGACATACTAGAAGCAATGTTAGAAAGAAAGAAACTAATGTAAGAAAGAAGGGATATGAGAGAGAGAGAGTTGGATTGATTTTCGATGATAAGGAAACACCGGGAGCATTCCTATTTATAGATGGCGTGGGGATGCATCACCAAAGGATGCATCCCATCCACACATCCTTCAGATGGGGCGTGATAAGAGGAGAGAAGGCGCCACAAAAATAGGGAGAGGCGTATCAAAAGTGGTTATGATAAGATCAAGCGCTTATGATGTGGCGCTTGATTCCCTAAGCACCTCTTCATGAAAATGCGCCGTACTCTTCCCTTTTTTCACTTCTTCTCACGCAAGAAAAATAGGAACCAACCTTATCCATTCATCAAGGGTTGATGATGATCCAAAGGCCATGAAAGAAGGCGCCATATATCCCTTAGGCGTGATGAAGAGAGAAGAGAGAGAATGGATAAGATCAAATAAATGGTTCATCCTTATCCATTTAATCTTCACGTATTCTCTCTCTTTCCTTCACCTATTTTTCATCTCCACGCCTCCCAATGATATCCATCACGTCATCATGATCTCCCATCATCCTATGATGAAAATCCAATGGCTCCAATTCATGGTGCCATCCATTTGATCCATCTCTTCATCCAAATGTTGATCCAACGGTCAAAAATGAATGATTTATCAAATCTAATCCAATTAGACTCAAACCAAGCCAATTAGGAGCCAATTCTTGGCTAACCCATATTAGAATATGATCTAATCAAATTAGATCAATTAAGAATCAGATTCGAATCCAGTTCGAATCAGATTCGAATCCAGTTCGAATCAGGAGCTAAGGTTTGCAACACCTGCTAGGATGTTTATCTTGCAAACATGATCTAAACCAATTAGACCCTTGATAAGTTTTCTTGTGTGTGACCCATTGGGTTCCATACTTAGCCAGCAATAGGTGTGAGTGCGAGTTGACCCAACTTGATTAGAACTCTTCTAATCGATTTAAGTCCAAACTGCGCGAACCCGAACTTAACAATTAGAATCCTTTCTAATTGGTGATCGAATTAAACTCTTTAATTCGATCAAACCTATAAGACAAGATTGACGTCTAGCAACGTGTCATGTCTACCCGAAAAATATGGAATTTGGTGGAAATACCAAAAATACCTTCAGTGGCAAGTTACCATGCAATTCAATCCTTTAATCAAACTGCATTCCCAAATATGTATATGAGTATGAATATATGTCAAACTCAATTTCATATTCATATTTTTCTCAATCTTTTAATGATAATTCAAATAATGAAACATTAGAAACTCTTTCTAATTTTCATTCTGCTTTGATCAAAGGCTTCCTGAATTATCATATGATTAGAATAAATAGGATGCTATCTTCTCTTACTAGAAGTGATTAATTCCTTGTTGACCTACTCATAATCTTCGTACACAATCCACCATATCCAGAAGACCTCGTACATAACTTATTGTCATGAATGAGTGTAAACCAAAACATAGGTTCATGTGCACAAGATACCATGGTGATCTCAGGTCAAAGGATCAGTTGCACAACTCCCACTAAGAGAATCATCTTTTGACATGTAAGTAAGACTTCATAAGATTTCTCTTTGTAGGTCAATTCAGTGAACTCATTCTTCTAATGAGCACCCATATCTTTGTATTAGTGTCTCCACACAAATGATTGTGAGATCAATCATCCTCTGCATCGAGCATACATAAGACATGCCAGTCTTTCCGGTAATCATTGATCCCCGACTCAATGTACCAATGACTGGGAATATTTAAGATTAGGATTTTAGGATTTTAAGTCTCACTAGTATGATCTCATCATAGTCTTAAAACCATTGCCCTAATCTAAGGAGTTTATCATAAATATAATCAACAGCATATGATAAAATATAACGCCTTTATTCATATTTAAATGTCATGTACATGATTTGGACAAATCAAAAGAAAACCCTTCGCAATACATATTGCGATTGGCTTGTAGGGCATCTACTCTTTCAATCTCCCACTTGCACTAAAGCCAATCGCTCTTATATTTTATCCCCATACAATCGAGGTGGCGATCGAACTGCTGTTGTGGTAGAGCTTTAGTGAACGGGTCTGCTAGGTTGTTCTTGGTGTCTACTCGTTCAATGACTATGTCTTGTCTCTCGACAATCTCTCGAACAAGATGGAAGCGTCTTAGAATGTGCTTGGATTTGTGATGAGACCTTGGTTCCTTCGCTTGAGCAACAGCTCCAGTGTTATCACAATAAACTGGGACTGGTCCAGCAATCTCGGGAACTACTCCTAACTCAGAGATGAACTTCTTCATCCAGACAGCTTCCTTAGCGGCTTCACTTACAGCAATGTATTCTGCCTCAGTAGTTGAGTCAGCTACAGTTTGCTGTTTGGAACTCTTCCAGCTCACTGCACCACCATTTAGGGTAAAGACATACCCTGAAGTGGACTTGCTATCATCTGGGTCTGATTGAAAACTAGAATCAGAAAATCCTTCTAGTTTCAACTCAGATCCTCCATAAACTAGAAAAATATCTTTAGTCCTTCTCAAGTACTTAAGAATATTTTTTACAGCTATCCAATGATCCTCTCCTGGATCAGCCTGAAATCTACTTGTTATACCTAAGGCATAAGCAACATCAGGCCTAGTACATAGCATAGCATACATAATCGATCCTATTGCCGAAGCATAGGGAATAGAATTCATTCTATTCCTCTCTTCAGATGTCTTAGGAGACATCTTCTTAGAGAGACGTATGCCATGACTCATAGGCAAATAACCTCTTTTACTTTCTTCCATGCTGAATCTTTTCAGCACATTATCTATGTACCTAGACTGGGACAAGCCTAGCATCCTTTTAGATCTATCTCTATAGATCTTTATACCAAGTATGTAGGATGCTTCTCCCAAGTCTTTCATGGAAAAGCTTTTTGACAGCCAAGTCTTGACCGATTGTAACATTGGAATATCATTTCCAATGATCAGTATGTCATCTACATACAATATTAAGAAGACAATGGCACTCCCACTAGTCTTCTTGTACACACATGGTTCATCCACATTTTTGATAAAACCAAACTCTTTGACTGTTGTATCAAAACGGATGTTCCAACTCCTCGATGCTTGCTTTAATCCATAAATGGATCTCTTAAGCTTGCATACTTGATTTGCTCTCTTACTTGAGACAAATCCTTCTGGCTGTGTCATGTAAACCTCTTCCTCAAGATAACCATTAAGGAAGGCGGTTTTGACATCCATCTGCCAGATTTCATAATCATAGTATGCAGCTATTGCAAGCAAAATCCGAATAGATTTGAGCATAGCTACTGGCGAAAAAGTTTCATCATAGTCAATTCCTTGCTTTTGCCCGAAACCTTTTGCCACCAATCTAGCCTTGTAGGTTTCTACTTGGCCATCTGCTCCAATCTTTTTCTTATAGACCCATTTGCAACCTATAGGGTTTACACCCTCTGGTGCATCAACCAAAGTCCATACTTGGTTGGTATACATAGAATCTATTTCGGATTTCATGGCTTCTAGCCATTTGTTAGAGTCATTACTCATGACAGCTTCCGAATAGGTCAGAGGATCATTATTCTGAACAATGTGGGCTTCATCATTCTCAATGATGAACCCATACCTCTCAGGTGCTCTTCGCACTCTATCTGACCTTCGGAGAGGAGATGTGTGTTGTGGTTGTACCTCATCAATGGGTACATCTGGTTGAAGAATTTCTTGTGTTTCTATTTGTAGGTTTTGAACTTCTTCAAGTTCAATTTTTCTATCCTTGCCCTTTTCTAAGATAAACTCTTTTTCTAAGAAAATGGCATGCCTACCTACAAAAACTTTTTGATCGGTAGGATGATAGAAGATGTATCCTATACTATCTTTAGGATAACCTACAAAAATACATTTATTTGATCTAGCACTTAGCTTGTGTCCAAAATTTCTTTTGACATAAGCTTGACAACCCCATATCTTAAGATACTTAAGATTAGGCTTCTTTCCTCTCCATATCTCATATGGAGTGCTAGGTACAGACTTAGAAGGTACCCTGTTTAATATTAGTGCAGCAGTCTCTAGGGCAAAACCCCAGAAGGAAATAGGAAGATCAGTAAAGCACATCATGGACCGTACCATATCTAATAAAGTACGATTCCTCCGTTCAGCTACACCATTTAATTGTGGCGTATACGGAGGTGTCCATTCAGAGAGAATGCCCTTTTCTTTAAGATGATTTAAAAACTCACTAGAAAGGTATTCACCTCCTCGATCAGATCGAAGGATTTTAATACACTTTCCGGTTTGTTTTTCAACCATACTTTGATACTCTTTAAACTTATCAAAAGCTTCGGATTTATGTTTCATAAGATACACATATCCGAACCTTGATAAATCATCAGTGAATGTGATGAAGTAAGAGTATCCACCTCTAGCTGGAGTTGTCATAGGACCACATACATCTATGTGTATAAGTCCTAATAACTCACTTGCCCTTTCTCCATGTCCAGTGAATGGAGACTTAGTCATTTTACCCATAAGACAAGATTCACAAGTTCCTAATGATTCATAATCATAAGGATCAAAGAACTCTTCTTTGTATAACTTGTTGATTCTTGATTCACTTATGTGACCAAGTCGGCAATGCCAAAGAAGGGTGTTATTTACTTCCTCTCTCTTTCTTTTATTGCTTTTATTAATATGAAAGACATTGTCATTAAGTAATAAAACAAGAAGACCATTTTCCATAATGCCATTGCAAAGATGCTTATTAGAAAAATAAATAGAGCAACCATTGCCCTTTCCATTAATTTCAAATCCTTTCTTTAACAACAAAGGAATGGAAATTACGTTTCTAATAATTTTGGGCATATAATAACAATCTTCTAATTGTAGGAGCTCTCCCGAAGGTAACTCCAAGTTGTAGGTTCCAACAGCTTCAGCCTGGATGGACTCTCCTCCAGCGCCATACAGCTCGAAGTCACCTTTCTTCAAAATTTTAATTTTCTGTAGTCCATGCAAAGATTTGCAAATGTGAAAACCACAGCCGGTATCCAATACCCATGAATTTGAATTTGAAGAACTTAATGACAAGTTGGCATGTAACATAAACATACCTTTTGATGCAACTCTTGCATCGGTCTTCATACTTGCAAGAAAACTCTTGCAATTTCTTTTCCAGTGGCCAGCTTTGCCGCAATGAAAACAGGTACTTGATTCGGAGTTTTTCTTTCCTTTTTTCTTTTTGATGCTACTCTTGGGGTTCAATCGTTTCTTAGAACCCTTATTTCCCGATTTCCTTTTAGAAGTGCCATCTATAAGAAGGAGTGGACCTTTATCCTTCTTAATATGGCCTTCAGCTGTTTTGAGCATATTTAACAGCTCGGGCAGGGAGGTGTTCAGCTTGTTCATGTGAAAGTTCACAACAAACTGAGAGAATGAATCAGGCAGTGATTGCAGGATCAAATCCTGACTGAGCTCACTATCCATAGCAAAACCTAATTGACTTAATCTAGTGATTAAGTCTATAACCATAAGAACATGGTTTTGCACTGGAGTTCCTTCATTCATTCTAGCACGGAACAACTGCTTAGATATCTCATACCTAGCAGTCCTAGCAGTCCTGCTTTGTTCTCCATACAACTCTTTTAGATTGAGAAGTATGGATTGAGTGTCCATGCCTTCATGTTGCCTCTGTAATTCATTGCTCATAGAGGCAAGTATGATACATTTGACAGTCAAACTGTCATTTTTTCCACATCTTATGTGTGGCAACCTCCTCTTCTGTAGCATCATCCCCTAGATCTCCAAGATCAGGGGTTTCAAGTATATAGAAAATTTTCTCCTGAGTGAGTACTATCTTTAAATTCCTCAACCAGTCCACATAGTTTGGTCCGGTCAACTTGTTGGCATCTAAGATGCCTCTTAGTGAAAGTGAAGAAGCCATTTAATAATTCTACATATGCAAGAACATAACTAATATAAGCAGACCAATCATGATGACATGTTTGCAACTAGATAAGGACTTTAATCTAATTTGTCTCCTACTATTTTTATCGAATATCATAGCCCTCTTCTATGATAAACGTGAAAATATAATTTTTCTTAGTAGGGTTGAGATCCTAATTCATCATAAAAAGCCTTGTGGTTACACAACAAACCTTTATGAGTTCAAAGGTAGGAAACTCTTTCCGATTACATCTCATGCAATTCTCAACTTTATCTTGTCCTCTTAAAATACTTATTGCCTTGTGTTAGCACAACAAACAATAATATTTTAGTTAAGTCAAACCCTTCATTTCCATATAGTCATATTCGAATAATATTGCCCTTGTGGTTGCACAACAAGGCAATATATTAAAATATGCCATAAGCATCTTAATGCACCAAGACAGTATAACATCAGTCCCCATTGCAAGTTTTGTGTTAGCACAACAAACTAGCATGGATCTTGACATAATAATATCGAGGCATGAAGGAAGGCTATCAATAGTATTATATCAATATTAAGCTTATCCATAATAGACAATCAAACAATTGGCCAGGTAAGCAGGTGGGAGGCTCCCCTTACTCAAAGAGTAAGGTCCTAATTAAGTAACCACCTTTAGTGCTTTCCTTAGACACCAATTAGATTAATTGTTCTAGAATGGGTTAGCTTAAAATTTTTTTAACACTATGACTTAATATAATTTTTATTGAGGGCTTACTAGTCTCTAGCACATTCTTTAATTGTAACATATATTTAACATATCTAAAATAAGCTATCATGCATCATAGCTATCTCATAGCATGTATAAATTATAAGCAACTAATTAACATGCTTCAACATATTTTCATATGGAAAATTTCATATCATGACATTTTATTACATATCATATCATATATGAATCATATATTTCAGCATTTCATTAAGCATATGACATTACTATCTCATAGTAAATTAATAATCATACATCATGCATTATTATTTGATTGAACCAATTAAGGATAGCTCTGATACCACTGAAGGGTTCTAGCATGTCATAATGGGCAGCGGAAGCTAGGGATTTTAAAAATTTTCTTAATAAAGTCCCTATGCATGAAACCCTTTTAAGCCTAGATCACCTTAATGATTACAATCAAATAATATAAAATAAATGCAGAATTAGTAGAATACCTCAAATGCTAATCTAAAGTGTACAATCTCCACGAGGCGTCCAAGTGTCCGCCCTCCAATGGTGATCCACACGAAAACTTGATCAAGACTTTAGCTCCAAAGACTTTTGATCCTTAATGCAGAATTCTTCTAAAGAACTCTAATGGCTTGCTTTCCTTCCTTTCTATTTTTCTTTAGCCTTCTAAAATCACTTCTAATCCTTTTGTCCTAAGGAAGACCACCTTGTCTTGGCTTAGGACACACTAGAAGCAATGTTAGAAAGAAAGAAACTAATGTAAGAAAGAAGGGATATGAGAGAGAGAGAGTTGGATTGATTTTCGATGATAAGGAAACACCGGGAGCATTCCTATTTATAGATGGCGTGGGGATGCATCACCAAAGGATGCATCCCATCCACACATCCTTCAGATGGGGCGTGATAAGAGGAGAGAAGGCGCCACAAAAATAGGGAGAGGCGTATCAAAAGTGGTTATGATAAGATCAAGCGCTTATGATGTGGCGCTTGATTCCCTAAGCACCTCTTCATGAAAATGCGCCGTACTCTTCCCTTTTTTCACTTCTTCTCACGCAAGAAAAATAGGAACCAACCTTATCCATTCATCAAGGGTTGATGATGATCCAAAGGCCATGAAAGAAGGCGCCATATATCCCTTAGGCGTGATGAAGAGAGAAGAGAGAGAATGGATAAGATCAAATAAATGGTTCATCCTTATCCATTTAATCTTCACGTATTCTCTCTCTTTCCTTCACCTATTTTTCATCTCCACGCCTCCCAATGATATCCATCACGTCATCATGATCTCCCATCATCCTATGATGAAAATCCAATGGCTCCAATTCATGGTGCCATCCATTTGATCCATCTCTTCATCCAAATGTTGATCCAACGGTCAAAAATGAATGATTTATCAAATCTAATCCAATTAGACTCAAACCAAGCCAATTAGGAGCCAATTCTTGGCTAACCCATATTAGAATATGATCTAATCAAATTAGATCAATTAAGAATCAGATTCGAATCCAGTTCGAATCAGATTCGAATCCAGTTCGAATCAGGAGCTAAGGTTTGCAACACCTGCTAGGATGTTTATCTTGCAAACATGATCTAATCCAATTAGACCCTTGATAAGTTTTCTTGTGTGTGACCCATTGGGTTCCATACTTAGCCAGCAATAGGTGTGAGTGCGAGTTGACCCAACTTGATTAGAACTCTTCTAATCGATTTAAGTCCAAACTGCGCGAACCCGAACTTAACAATTAGAATCCTTTCTAATTGGTGATCGAATTAAACTCTTTAATTCGATCAAACCTATAAGACAAGATTGACGTCTAGCAACGTGTCATGTCTACCCGAAAAATATGGAATTTGGTGGAAATACCAAAAATATCCTTCAGTGGCAAGTTACCATGCAATTCAATCCTTTAATCAAACTGCATCCCAAATATGTATATGAGTATGAATATATGTCAAACTCAATTTCATATTCATATTTTTCTCAATCTTTTAATGATAATTCAAATAATGAAACATTAGAAACTCTTTCTAATTTTCATTCTGCTTTGATCAAAGGCTTCCTGAATTATCATATGATTAGAATAAATAGGATGCTATCTTCTCTTACTAGAAGTGATTAATTCCTTGTTGACCTACTCATAATCTTCGTACACAATCCACCATATCCAGAAGACCTCGTACATAACTTATTGTCATGAATGAGTGTAAACCAAAACATAGGTTCATGTGCACAAGATACCATGGTGATCTCAGGTCAAAGGATCAGTTGCACAACTCCCACTAAGAGAATCATCTTTTGACATGTAAGTAAGACTTCATAAGATTTCTCTTTGTAGGTCAATTCAGTGAACTCATTCTTCTAATGAGCACCCATATCTTTGTATTAGTGTCTCCATATCCTTGTGCTGGTGTCAAGGTCCTCCCGGGTGGATGCTCAACCCTCTTGACATCACCTGACAAGCGAAGAGGGGTCCTCGGCCCTGTGTTGGCTGCTGCAGCCGTCGGCGCTCTCGGCTGGCCGATGGAGCCCCCTGTGGTTTGGCCAGCCCGGGGGTTGGTCCAGCTGCCCTGTGCCGCTACTCGAGTGGTCTTGATCTTCTCTTCCACCATCAGGGCCAAGGCAATGGCATTCTCCAGCGATTGTGGCCGCAAAGTCCTCACCTCGGCTTGAATGTCGACACGAAGTCCTCCAAGATATATGCTTTTCAGCGCGGAGTCGCTCCACCCCACCACTCGGTTGCTGATCCTCTCAAACTCCTCTTGAAAGGCTCTAACAGTAGTCTTTTGGGTGACCCTTGATAGCATAGACTGGAAGTCATCGTACTCCGTAGGGCCGAAACGCCGACAAATTACTGCAGAAAAATCCTCCCAACCGTCGAAAGGTCAGGCTCGGTCGGCGGTTTGAAACCATCGCAGGGCGGTCTCTTCTAGGTGAAAAGATGAGATCAATACCTTTTGGTCCTCCACTGTGCCATGGTAGTGAAAGAACCGCTCAGCTCGATACACCCAATCGAGAGGATCGCCGTCTTTAAACTTGGGAAATTTCAGCCTAAGAGTCAGTCCGCGATTTCCTCCCTCTCGATCTCCATTACGGTCCCGATCTCGTTCATATCCTTGGCGTGGGTACTCCCCCACACGCTGGTTCCTCATCTGAAAATTCTAGATGGGATCATCCTCCATATCTGACCCGTCGTCGATGGTAATCGGGCTCATCCCCCGAGCCCTAGCGCGTGCGCCAATCGGTATGAGCTCGGGTCGGGGTCTAGGTCAATCTTCTCCTTGGTCAAGCCACGTCTCCTCTGGTGGGTTGGGAAGGAGAGGCTCGCGAGGAGGGGGTCCCCTCTGTCCTGGTCATCCACGGGTAGGGGCCGAAGATTCCACCCGGGTCCGACGCGGAGCTTCCCCCGGTGGAGTTTCTTGCCGCTGATTTAGCAATAGTTGCAACATCATCTCGATATGGCATTGCGTGGTATCCATCTTCTCCATCAATTGTTGTTGGCTCTGCTGCATAGTTGTTTGATTCCCACGCAAGAACTCCAAGAGACGGTCGGTGGAATCAAGATCGGGTCTCAGGTCTGCCAAGGCCGCGGGTGATCGCGAGCCTTCTTTATGTGGGTTGACGTCCTTTGAAGATGCCGCTTCTTGCTGCTTCGAGGTTGTAGAGCAGGTGTTCACCATCTTCCAAGGCCAAGAATTGAACTGCTCTGATACCAAATTGATGCGATCCGATAGAATCTTGGGATACAGATCAAATTCTATCGGATCGCATCAGATCCCTCTTGCAGTAGCAGCAGTGAAGAAGGAGACAATGAGGGAGATGAAGATGAGGCTCTTCTCGTGTGAAAGTTCAGAAGATTCATCAATCGAAAGAAGTTCTTTCATCAGAAGAGAGGTTCCTCAAGTTCCTACAACAAGGACAAAGATAAGGAAAGGGAAAGTGAGGGAATCGGTTGCTATGAATGCAAGAAGTCGGGACAATTCAGAATCGACTGTCCCTTGCTGAAAAAGGGCAGCAAATACAAGAAGAAGAAATCTCTTGTCTCCACTTTGACAGACTCCGATCAATCATCATCATCATCGGATGAGGAACAAGAGGAAAAAGCAAATTTTTGCTTCATGGCAAATGATAATGAGGTAACATCTAAAACTCAGTTAGAGTTTACTTTTGATGAATTGTATGATGCCTTTAATGAACTAATGGATGAGTATAAATCCTTAACTCTTAAAAATAAAGAATTGAAGTTGACTAATAAATCTTATAGTCATAAAAATGATAGTCTGATTAAGAAAAAGAACTCCATTATTAAAGAAAACTTAGAACTTAAAATAAGCAACCATTTATTAACTCAAAAGAATTGTACCTTGATTAACGACAAAGAAAGATTAACTAAAGAGATTTCAGAATATAAAAACAGTAATCAAACTATAAAAGATAATCTTACAAAAGACTTAAACTTACTAAAAACAAAAAAACTGAACTTAACAAAAGAACTTGAAAAATACAAACCTATTGTAGAAAAGTTTACATATAGTTCTGAAAAATTGGAGATGATTCTTTACAGTTAATGAGCTGTGTTTAATAGAGCTGGTTTAGGGTATAAGCCTAAGAATAAGCAAAACTAAAAATATAACCTGTTTTTGCTGTGGAAAAGTAGGACATAAAGCTAATGTGTGTGATCATAGAAAAATAGAAGCCAAAAGAAAAATTAAAAAGGTTTGAGTTCCAAAAAAAACTAACATAGCTAACCTTGAAGGACCCAAGAAAACTTGGGTACCTAAAATTGTATGATTTTCTTGTGTAGGAGTGTCTTGCAGCCAAGGTCTACAAAAACTGTTGGTACTTGGATAGTGGCTGCTCAAGACACATGACGGGTGACAAGGAGCAATTCTTCACTCTAGAGCCTAAAAAGGGAGGTGCTATGACTTTTGGAGATGATAACCAAGGTCACATCATTGGTATAGATAAAGTACAAATCACCTCTTCAACCTTCGTTGATAATGTACGATTTGTAGATGGTCTTAAGCATAACTTACTTAGCGTTAGTCAATTATGTGATAGAGGCTTTGATGTTCTGTTTAAGCCATCTCTACATGATGACCCAAAGATTGATTTAAAGATTGATTTTGATGATCACAAAACCTTGAAGTATAAATACTAACGTTTGTGTTGCAAGGAGAAAGATAGTTATTTTGCAAGGAATATAGCAAGTTGGAAGAACACAAGAAGGCCTCCAAAGCTCTCAAGAAAAGTTGGAAGAAAGCTACAATTTATTGACCCAAGTTTCAAGTTCAAAGGACTCAAGTTGGAAGAGCAAATTCAAAGGAAAATCCAAAAGAATAGTCCTCGAGTCGACTCCTGGATAGTACGAGTCGACTCCAGGGAGTAACAAGGCAGAAACACAGAGAAGCTATTTTGGACCCTGAGAGCCGAGTCGACTCCTGAGGAACTCGAGTCGACTCCGATGGTTGGCAGGTCGACTCCAAAGGAAGCTAGAGTCGACTCCCAGAGGAAAATAAGCAAAAAGTCAGAGAGCCAATTTCAGACACTGAGAGCCGAGTCGACTCCCGCAAAATCAGAGTCGACTCCGAGGCAGCGCAACCCCAAAGAAAGAAGACGGCATTTTCGTCCCTGAGAGGCGAGTCGACTCCAAGACAGTTCGAGTCGACTCCAAGGCAGCGCGACCCCAAAAGACAGAAGACTATTTTTTGGATACTGAGGGCCGAGTCGACTCCGAGACAGTTCGAGTCGACTCCGAGACAGCACGAGCCAAAAGACAGAAGCTCGGGAGTTCGGACTCTGAGCACCGAGTCGACTCCCAGAATTTTCGAGTCGACTCGAGTAAGCAAAGTTGAAAAATGCATCCATGGATTCCTTGGGATGAGCCGACTCCAAAAGTGCAAGGTCAGCTCCAGATTTTGGCGAGTCGACTCCGGGTTAAGTCGAGTCGACTCCCAGTCGAGAAGACCACTTTAATTCAAATCTGGAACAGTTGCCGAGCCGACTCCAGAAAAGCATGAGTCGACTCCTGCTACAGTCGAGTCGACTCCAGATCGCGCGAGTCGACTCCGATCCCAACGGAAACTTTGTCAGGAGTTGCAGACTGTGGACAACGGCTCTATTTTTGTCTCTAACGGCTAGATTTCTGGTTCCACGACATGTAAAGCTATAAAATCAAGAGGAGAGCTAGGGGAGACGGTATGGAAGTGGGAGAGAACATTTAGGAAAGAGATTTCAAAGAGATTACAAGGGAAATCTCCCATAAGCACAAAAGGGCCATCCAAAGCGAAACAGAGAGAAGAAGAGCATCCAAGTGAATCCCAAAGCTTTCTCTCCATCCGTGTGCTGCCTCGGTGATCCTCTACTTCGTGCCAAATCAGAAGAGGGTCAAGTAAAGAAGAAGCCGAGCTCCTTCATCTTCAAAACTCGTTTAAGGGCTTCTCCTTACTCTATTTGTTCATATTGTTATATTTGCTTGTTTAAGAAGCTTTGATTTGTTTTAAACCTTTGTTTTAATATCTTGTAACTTGATTCAATCAAGGGATTGAATCAAGGGGTTAAGGTTTGTTGGTGAGCCAAAGGGGAAAACCAACGGTGTTAGGTTGTGGTTGGTGAGCCTTTGGGAAAACCAACTGGGTTGATTGTGAACCCGAAAAACAATCGTTGTAAGGTTATGGTTGGTGAGCCTGTGGAAAAACCAACTGGGTTTGATTGTGAACCCGGGAAAACAATCGGTTGGTTCTAGTCGGTGAGCCGGTGAAAACCGACCGAATTCGTTGTTATCTCGCAAAACAACAAGTTGGGTTGTGAGCTTGTAAAACAACCGGCTGTAATCTGTAGGATTATAGTGAAATTCCCAAGAGGTCTTGGGGAGTGGATGTAGGTGCTGGGGTGCACCGAACCACTATATGTTTGTTGTGTTTGTGATGCTTTTTGTCATTGTCTATCTTGCTCACTTACTTACCTAGATAAATTGCCTGCTTAACTCTTATCCGCGCATCCTTTAGTTGCAAGCATATTCAATTTACTTAATCAAGTCTCATTCGATAAATCAACGTATTGCTAAGTTTAAATTCCACTGTGCAACTATACAACTTAGCATAATTAATTGAAAAGTGTTAGAAGTAGCTTAAAAGTTTTAAAAGACCCAATTCACCCCCCCCCTCTTGGGTTGTATCTACTGGGCAACAAGTGGTATCAGAACCGGTGCTCTATAATTTCTTGCCTTGTGTTTTTGACCTAACCGTCAAAGAGCCAAAGATCATGACAACTCAAATAGATAGTTTTCTAGGAGAGGGACAATTAATTGATAGACCTCCACTATTTAATGGCATAAACTATACACATTGAAAAGCACGCATGCGCGTTTTCATACAATCGCTTGATTATAATTTATGGAGCATTATAGTCAATGGAACACACACAAACACTAATCATAATGAGAAAATGGCTCAACAAAATTCAAAAGCCATAAACCTATTATATTGTGCATTAGGTAAGAATGAGTTTAATTGCATATCTTCTTGCATAACTGCTAAAGGCATGTGGAATATGCTAGAGGCTAAATATGAAAGCACTAACATTTTTAGTGAATCTGAAATTAGCTCTAAAGAAAAAGAGAGACAAGGTGATATTAAAAACCTATGCCTTGTGGCACACAAGGATGAGGTATGTATTGAAATACAAAGTGTCTTCTCTTCTGAATATGAAGTATATGATAAACTTGAAAATGATTTTACACTTGATGAGTTACATGATGCATTTCTTGATCTAATGAAAGATCATAAGAAACTCATTTGTAAAAACAAGAACCTGAAGAATGAAAAGAAAATCCTAGTAAATGAAACTGAAATCTTAATTAAGGAAAATAAAGAACTAAATCAGAAAAACCAACTTCTCACTGAAAGCCATGATAAACTTAAGAAAAATAATGAATTGCTTTCAGAAGATAACAAAAGATTAACTAAAGAAGTTGACAAATTAAAACCTGTTGTTGAAAGATTTACTTTGAGCTCTGAAAAGTTGAATCTAATGATAAATAATCAAAGAGCTGAATTTGATAATATTGGATTGGGATGTCAACCTTGGTACACCCAAAAATCTTTCAAGAATATGGTTGTTAAAACAGTTTCTAATCATTTTAAAATAGATTCTTATAATGCTGATAAACAGGAACAAAGGTTATGCAAAATCTCTTCTGTTCCTAAATCTGTACATTACAAATTTGATAAACCTAAAAGGCAAAAACAGAAAACTGAAGGGTTATCTACCACTCATGTTAAATCCATGTTTGTTAAATTTAATAAGAAGATACAGAAATACACTTCTTGTAGTCCTAAAATCTGCAAGCCTATGGACAAAATAGCTATTAAGAAAATATGGGTTCCAAAAGGAACAATAATAGCTAACCTGCAAGGACCCAAAAGAGCTTGGGTTCCTAAGTTGAAAATCTAAATATTTTCTGCAGGTGTGTCTAGCACTCAAGGCTCCAACAAAAGATGTTAAATTGGACATTAGGTGCTCTAGACATATATTAAAGAATGAAACTTAAAATATACTTAAGAAAAGTGACTAAAATGGAAGAAATAATGAAATTAGTAGTTCTTGCATCCTCTCATACTGAAATTGTTTTATTAGTTGATTAAAACATAACTTGCAAGTATTAATCATTCTTTTCTTGTGATATAAGTGATATTTCTGATATGAAAAGAAAATATATCCAAATCACTCCATCTTTCTAGATTATGCTTTACTTATAGATGGATAATTTGGTAAATCAATTCTCCTAAGAATAACTCTATGAATTCTCTATATGCTTGACTGAGAGTTTTTATCCATGGCATTATTGTTCATTGATCATAGATATGAAAATGTGTACTTGGTATATCTTTGAATATATGCATTATAAATACTATGATCAAAGAATTCTTTTTGGCATATAAAATTAACTTATGCTAGTATGGACCTAATCTCAAAAGATCTTGTCATTGGTTTACTTAGATTATCTTCTGCAAGGTCAAAGTTTGCTATGCATGTTAACTAAGGAAACAAACAAGAATCAATTTCTAAATCTAAAGATGTTGTTTCCATCACTAAGTTTTCACAAGCTTACATTGGATTTGTTCTTGGCAAGTAAAATTAAAGTATTTTCTGCATTTGCTAAATCTTGTGAAAGGGATCAAATGAAAAAGGTTTGCAAACTATGAAAGTAAAAGAAGTATCATGGCATGGTCTTGAAAACCAATTTTTTTATTAAGTTGTGCACAGAAAATAATATTGAATACAATTGTTTCTGCACCAAGAACACCATAAGTAAAATAGGATTAATAGAATCCTTGAAGAAATGAAAAAGGCAATGATGTATGATCATCATCTACTTAAATGATTTTTTTTAAAAAGCTATCATCATTGCTTGTTATATATATGGTTTCTATTAGATCTATTTTTGATGAAAACTCCATTTGATCTTCTGAAAAATAGAAAATGATCTGTTGCATATCTTTCATATATTTTTCAGTAGTATATGTTATGCTTGATATGGTTTCTTGAAAACAATGCCAAATCTGATAAAGATATTTCTATCTTTGGATATCATTCATCAAGCAATGCATATAGAACATTCATGAAAAGATTCTAGTTGTAGAAATATAAACTCATTTTATTCTTTATGAGACTAATGATTTATTATCAAGATACTAAAATTAAATTATATATGTATATGGTTAATCTTTTACATATAACAATCTGAAAACTTGTTAATAATTAGAACCAAATTGAGTTTTTCAGAAATACACTTAATGAAGTAAAATTGATGATTACTAAAAGACTAAATTAAGAAAAGATGAAATAGATCTTGATGAAATTCTTGCATGATTAGAAGTAAAGATCACCATTATCATTTGCTTGCTTTATGAGCTTTATATTCTATCAAATGAATGTGTAGAATGCACTCCTAGGTGCTTATTTTATTAAAGAAGATATATGTTAAATAACCACCATATTTGAAAACACTCATTACAAATATGATAAAGCAATATATGATTTGGAACAAGCATCAAAAGCATGATATAAAAGTTTGAGTAACTTTTTGATAGAAAGTAATAGTGATAAATCTATGCATCAAAAAGAAGAATTTGTGATATCTTATTTGCTCAAAGTATACATTGACGATATCACTTTTTGGTTCTACAAACGAGGATTTATATGAAGATTTTACTAAGCTCATGCAAGGTGAGTTTGAAAATTGTATGATGAATGAATTAACATCTTCTCTCAAACTCCAAATTAAGAGAAACAAGAAAGAGGATCTTCATTGACCAAAGTTAGTCCACAAGAAAACTCTTATAGAAGATTGGCATGAAGAAGGTATTCTATGACCTCATCTTGTAGAATTTGAAAAGAATGAGCAAGGTAGATCTATTGTTTTTGAAGCTGTATTGAAGCATGATAGAATACTTATTTTATCATACAGCTAGTAGACCAGATTGTATGCTCATTATGTGCAAGATTTCAATCTAACTCTAATGAATCATAATTTATTGATAACAAATGAATCATAATCTGGATTTTGATAGAAACAATTGTTTAAGGCAATTTGATCAAAACTTAGCTAGCATGTCTTATTGATAATTATCTTAAGCAAATAGAATCTAAGCTAAATTGATTCTGAAAATAAAAAATTGATTTGACCTTGATAAATCTTTCTATTGCCTCACATGCTTGTCCTTGAACCATCTTGGTTAATGAAACTATCTCTTTAGTTCAAGTGATATGTGCTTGCTTATATTTAGGCAATCTATTGAATAAAGTGACTCAACATGCAACTATTGTCATATCTTATATTGAGTCATCTAGTTAAAAAAAAAATATGTTGGATGAATGTTTTGTATCTTGAAGAAACTAATGACTTTCTTTCAAGAAAGAAAAGGAGTTTGTTAATAATGCAGGATTCTTGAGCAAGAAAATGAGAGATCTCAACTTGAAGGATATCTCCATGTAAGATACAATAAACATTCACATGCAAACAAGAGAGAGGACCTTCTTCAGCCAAAAGTTCATACATAAGAAATCTAGTAGGTATTTGACTGAAGAATGCAGAATGAATTGGTAATTCTAGATACTTCTCTCATAAATTAATTGAGCAAAGTCAATAACTTAAATCTTATTATGGCATGATTAAAGTCTTTAATTATAAATTTTTGATATCATGTCTACATATATATATATTGATTGACTTATACTTTTAGAAATTATTTCATGGTTTGCCCAAACTAAAATATATCTTTGCCTATGTCATAACCATGAAATACACAAGTTTATGCTTAAAATTTTGATTTAAAATAACTTGTGAGAAATTATGAATCCTTGAGCACAATGAAAATGTTGTTTGCATGATATACATCTATATGATACATAAGATTATTTCTTTATTCTACTCTTTCATGTAAATTACTTGAGAATAACAAAAAGAGAGAGAGATAAAGAAAAGAAAATGGATATTATTCAAGAGATGTAAAATCTAAGCAAAGGCAAATACTTCAATCTTAAGAAAAAGCAAAACAAGCATAATATATTCGGCACATTTGGATGGAATAAAATCCATAATTAATTACACTTAAACAGGGAGAGTTTGAAGTGAACATTTTAACCTTTCTATATTGCTCATTATAGGGATGGTGCCAATGGGGAGGCTAGTGGTAGTACCCGGCACTATTTGACCCAACTATTCGGTGTAGGGTATATTAGGGACGGCACAAGAGGGAGGCTAGTGGTAGTACCTCGTGCCCCTTCCAACTCCACCGGATAGGGAGCAAATAGAGTATAAAGCATAAGAAAGTAAAAACGAAAAACAATAACAAAATGTTCGTTAATTGATTAAGAAAAGAAATTCAAAAAAAATGAATGACAAAGTAAATGAAAGTATATAAGAAGAATCAAGTCAAGTTTTAGTCACTTGGAAACACACCTTAAGGATGAAATCAGTGCAAAAGTATGTTTAAATAGGAGGAGTTTATTTGAAAAGAATTGATCATTGACATGCTTGTTATTTTAATGCATGACTTAACACATAATATATTTTGCATGTGGCATGATGTCTGAAATTATGGGTTCTCAATATTTTGTAATGCTCCATGCTTAAATAATTTGATTGAATGTTTTATTCTGGTACTATTGAAAAGAAATTTCAGATTTTTCATTCACGATTATCTTTGAAAGTTAAATAGATTTGCAAAAAAAAAGGAAGAGAAGGATATTTCTATTTTGAATTGATCTTGATCTATCCTTCTACTTGCCTAACTTTGATACATAATGTCCTAATACTTGTTAAAATATCCTCCATTGTGTATCGAAACTCAATATTAAATATAAAGATTCTGAAAGTGCTCTAATGTGTTTGAAATATGTGTTTTCAATAGTAATGATTTAAGATGAGCTACAATGTGGAAGATACATATCTCAAATTATGATTTTGAAAGCCTCTATTGAAAATCTTTATGAAATTCAGAATCTGATTTTGTATAAAAACTTAAACTCAATATGATTTATAGATAAAAACTACAGTTTAAGAAAAATAGAGAAATTCTGATGCCTTGATTGTTTGCCCCGATACGCATCTGAAACATATCATTTCTTATCTTTAAAGTGTACTAATATTGGTCCAAATGATGTGTCTTTCGATGATCTTGATTGCAAACAAAAAAAAATTTCTATATATGATTTTATTTTGATATTAAAAGATTTATTGTGTTTCATGTATACATTGTTGAAAAACTATGGTTAAGAAATTGAGTTCTATAAATATATATACCCCAATGATCATCTATATATTTTTCTCTCCTACATTCTTAAAGACTTCCATCAGAATATATATATAGAGTAAATGATCTTAAAGCTAGAAATATTTCAGCTCACTCAAATGATTCTAAAAGAAAGAAAATGTAAATGCTTTTGAAAGAAACTGAGCTTCAAATGAATCATTTTCTGATTAATATTTCTATACATTTTCTCTAAGATTAAGAGAAAGCATAACTTTGTCTTGAAGGATTAGAAAGAGTAATTGCTACAAATTTTGAATAATACTAGATTACTCTACATTCTCGATATCATAGAATTTCAGTTTTATTCACGTTTATCACTAAAATTTGAAATTCAACAATAGAAAAGAATGATTAAAGAAGAATGCATCTTTTGAGGGGGAGCTTTAGATATTCAGTATCTTATCCTAATAATTACTTTAATTATATAATAAGTTTATACGTTGAGATGAGTTCTATAAAGGTTGTCTTATCTCAAACATTGAGTCTTATGAAAATAAGCTGAAACTTATAGAAAATATATTTTTTTAGATTGACAATTTTATTGAACATTATCTTCAAATTCTAAACTCTTAAATGGAATGATCAATTAAGGAGGAGAAAGAAAATTTCAGAAGGAGAGATCTTATGGAACTTAATCGCATAAAACTATAACCAAAGGAGAAAGAAAGAATACTAAATGAAAAGTGATCCTAATACTCTCCAATATGTATCATCTGAAATTTAAATCTGAAAATCTTTATGATACATCTTGAGGCTTGTTATTTGGTTAATATATCTTATGCATAAATCATGAACCAAATTACAATTCAAACAGTTGATCTTAAGAGCCTCTAACTTAATGAAAAAAAGGAGAGAATAATGTGTTGAATGTTCTTGAGTATCTCTTAGAAAACCTATTTTTGAAATTTACTAATGAGTTCTTATTGGCTTGTTCTTTAGAACTTCAATTTTTATGCCAATTCATTATTATATGTACCAAATTGTGCTTATTTTCTAAAGGAATAAAAGAAAGTCTTTAAAAGAGCTCTAAGATGTATCAAAACTGCATGAATCCATATTTTGGTATTTGTGCCCCAATGCTCTTATTATCATAAAAGAACTTTGAAGTCATTGAGAATTAATGATCCAACATGATGATATGTTTTTCAAGTATATAAGTTTTGATCTTATACTCTGAAAATTAATTAAATTGCTCTCATGTGGATAAAATACTTAATATATTGGACAAAAGATCTTAAATGAACAAGCTTTCATACTTATTATTGAAGAGAGGTTAGATTTTCATTCGTGCTTTCCTTGAATATCATTTGTGGTACTTCTTGAATTAACTTAAGAAAGATTCCATCTACACTTGAGTTGAAAACTATCCTTGGAATCACATTCGATGTGTTCTGCTCTGAAATTATCTTAATTGGCTCTGATCTATGCTCATTAATCTTATTCTAATATTATTGCCTTGAGGTATATGATTCATATCCTTGCAATAATTTGACATGCAAATCAGAGTACAATAAGAAAAAGAAATATTTGAGTAGTCTTATCTTTGTGCTTAATATTTCACTATCTTTTTGATGTTGTCAAAAAGGGGGAGAAATACCTAACTATATGTTCATAATGCTTTATATTCTGTATGTTCTGAATTGAATACAAACCAGCTTAAATTTAGATATGTTGATTATGTTAAGCTGATTAAATCTAAAGCATTATCATGAAGTATGTTTTAAATATATATGTTTTCTACTTCATGCAACTTAGCTATGCACTACTTCTAGAACACAATATATTTTATATTGCATATACTCCAAGTTTTGTCATCATCAAAAAGGGGGAGACTGATGACCTAAAGATTGATTTAAAGATTGATTTTGATGATCACAAGACCTTGAAGTATAAATACTAACGTTTGTGTTGCAAGGAGAAAGATAGTTATTTTGCAAGGAATATAGCAAGTTGGAAGAACACAAGAAGGCCTCCAAAGCTCTCAAGAAAAGTTGGAAGAAAGCTACAATTTATTGACCCAAGTTTCAAGCTCAAAGGACTCAAGTTGGAAGAGCAAATTCAAAGGAAAATCCAAAAGAATAGTCCTCGAGTCGACTCCTGGATAGTACGAGTCGACTCCAGGGAGTAACAAGGCAGAAACACAGAGAAGCTATTTTGGACCCTGAGAGCCGAGTCGACTCCTGAGGAACTCGAGTCGACTCCGATGGTTGGCAGGTCGACTCCAAAGGAAGCTAGAGTCGACTCCCAGAGGAAAACAAGCAAAAAGTCAGAGAGCCAATTTCAGACACTGAGAGCCGAGTCGACTCCCGCAAAATCCGAGTCGACTCCGAGGCAGCGCAACCCCAAAGAAAGAAGACGGCATTTTCGTCCCTGAGAGGCGAGTCGACTCCAAGACAGTTCGAGTCGACTCCAAGGCAGCGCGACCCCAAAAGACAGAAGACTGTTTTTTGGATACTGAGGGCCGAGTCGACTCCGAGACAGTTCGAGTCGACTCCGAGACAGCACGAGCCAAAAGACAGAAGCTCGGGAGTTCGGACTCTGAGCACCGAGTCGACTCCCAGAATTTCCGAGTCGACTCGAGTAAGCAAAGTTGAAAAATGCATCCATGGATTCCTTGGGATGAGCCGACTCCAAAAGTGCAAGGTCAGCTCCAGATTTTGGCGAGTCGACTCCGGATTAAGTCGAGTCGACTCCCAGTCGAGAAGACCACTTTAATTCAAATCTGGAACAGTTGCCGAGCCGACTCCAGAAAAGCATGAGTCGACTCCTGCTACAGTCGAGTCGACTCCAGATCGCGCGAGTCGACTCCGATCCCAACGGAAACTTTGTCAGGAGTTGCAGACTGTGGACAACGGCTCTATTTTTGTCTCTAACGGCTAGATTTCTGGTTCCATGACATGTAAAGCTATAAAATCAAGAGGAGAGCTAGGGGAGACGGTATGGAAGTGGGAGAGAACATTTAGGAAAGAGATTTCAAAGAGATTACAAGGAAAATCTTCCATAAGCACAAAAGGGCCATCCAAAGCGAAACAGAGAGAAGAAGAGCATCCAAGTGAATCCCAAAGCTTTCTCTCCATCCGTGTGCTGCCTCGGTGATCCTCTACTTCGTGCCAAATTAGAAGAGGGTCAAGTAAAGAAGAAGCCAAGCTCCTTCATCTTCAAAACTCGTTTAAGGGCTTCTCCTTACTCTATTTGTTCATATTGTTATATTTGCTTGTTTAAGAAGCTTTGATTTGTTTTAAACCTTTGTTTTAATATCTTGTAACTTGATTCAATCAAGGGATTGAATCAAGGGGTTAAGGTTTGTTGGTGAGCCAAAGGGGAAAACCAACGGTGTTAGGTTGTGGTTGGTGAGCCTTTGGGAAAACCAACTGGGTTGATTGTGAACCCGAAAAACAATCGTTGTAAGGTTATGGTTGGTGAGCCTGTGGGAAAACCAACTGGGTTTGATTGTGAACCCAGAAAAACAATCGGTTGGTTCTAGTCGGTGAGCCGGTGAAAACCGACCGAGTTCGTTGTTATCTCGCAAAACAACAAGTTGGGTTGTGAGCTTGTAAAACAACCGGCTGTAATCTGTAGGATTATAGTGAAATTCCCAAGAGGTCTTGGGGAGTGGATGTAGGTGTTGGGGTGCACCGAACCACTATATGTTTGTTGTGTTTGTGATGCTTTTTGTCATTGTCTATCTTGCTCACTTACTTACCTAGATAAATTGCCTGCTTAACTCTTATCCGCGCATCCTTTAGTTGCAAGCATATTCAATTTACTTAATCAAGTCTCATTCGATAAATCAACGTATTGCTAAGTTTAAATTCCACTGTGTAACTATACAACTTAGCATAATTAATTGAAAAGTGTTAGAAGTAGCTTAAAAGTTTTAAAAGACCCAATTCACCCCCCCTCTTGGGTTGTATCTACTGGGCAACACTACGCATCATAACCAACTCAATTGATAATAGCTTAGTATTCAAAGGAATAAGACGTGGCAATGTGTACGTAGTAGATCTTGAAGATCTTGCCAAAAATAGCCGTTGCTTAGTAGCTAGTGATTCTAAAGTCAATGATGCAAGTTGGTTATGGCACCGTAAATTAGGTCATGCAAGTATGGATACAATATCAAAATTAGTTAAAAGAGACTCTGTGATTGGTTTGCCAAAGCTAAATTTGAGAAAAATAAAATTTGTGAAGCATGTCAATATGACAAACAATCTAGAAGTTTCTTTAAATCCATAAATTGTGTCTCTACTACTAGACCCCTTGAACTACTCCACATGGATCTTTTTGGACTAACTAGAACCACAAACCTTGGTGGAAACAAGTATGACCTTGTCATTGTAGATGATTTTTCTAGATATACATGGATCATGTTTTTAGCTCATAAAGATGAAGCATTTTCAGTATTTAAGAAATTTCATAAGGAAGTAACTAACTCAAGAAATGCTTCAGTTATAGCTATTAGGAGTGATCATGGAACGGAATTTAAAAATCATCTATTTGATGAATTTTGTAGTAAAAAGAGAATAACTCATAATTTCTCTGCACCTAGGACACCACAACAAAATAGAGTGGTAGAAAGAAAGAATAGAACCCTAGAGGAAATGGCTAGGACCATGTTGTGTGAAAGTAACCTCCCAAAGTATTTTTGGGGAGAAGCCATTAACACATCATGTCATATATTAAATAGAGTTCTATTAAGACCAATTATAAGCAAAAACACCTTACGAACTTTGAAGAGATAGCAAGTCCAAGGTAAACTACTTTCATGTTTTTGGGTGTAGGTATTTCATTCATAATAATGGCAAAGATAACTTAGGCAAATTTGATTCCAAATCTGATGAAGGTATTTTTTTGGAATATTCTACATCAAGTAAAGCTTATAGAGTCTTCAACAAAAGAACCCTTGTTATTGAAGAATCTATATATGTTGTTTTTGGTGATACTAATGTGTCTCTTCTAGCAAGAGAGTAGCTCTTGATGATGATGCAGGGATACTTGAGGAAAAGATGAATGACATGACATTACAAGAAAATGAACCGAAATAGATTGGAGACACATCAACAAATCAAGAGGTAATTGTTGATCATGGGCTTACAAAAGCTTGGAGGTATGCTCATGGTCATCCTAAAGAATTAATCTTAGATGATCCATCTCAACCTGTTAGAACTAGAGCCTCTCTTAGAAACTTAAATAATCATTTTGTATTTGGTTCACATTTAGAACCTAAAAATATAGAAGAAGCTGAAAGTGATGTAAATTGGATAAATGCTATGCAAGAGGAACTTAACCAATTTACAAGAAATAAAGTATGGAACTTAGTTGAAAGACCCACTGAATACTCAATAATAGGAACTAAATGGATATACAAAAATAAACTTGATGAAAATGAAATTGTGATTAGGAACAAGGCTAGACTAGTAGCCAAGAAGAAGGTATAGATTTTGATGAGACTTTTGCTCCTGTAGCTAGACTTGAGGCAATTAGATTGTTACTAGCATTTGCATGCAATAAAGATTTCAAATTATTCCAAATGGATGTTGATGCAAAAAATAAATTGTTCTCCCAAGTGCAGGAGAATCGCACAAGTAGTATATTCTCGGGAGTCCGAGGTCGAATCCTCAGGAAACGAAATGTATATGAGATTATTTAATATAATTTTAGATTAATTAATTTAATAAATTTGTGGATTAAAATTATGTTTTGATTTCAGAAATTAAAATGCAGAGAATAATAAACACAATTCAATGAAATAAAAATGGTAGGGATCTGGAATCCCCCTTGATGATATTGCATCCAAGGAATAAACTCTATGGTTCTTGATTTAAGATTTAATGTAGGATAGATCTAATCATGGTATATGTTTCATGAACATATGAACTCAATTTCTAAGCATTCGTCGTGCTTTCTACGTCTACGACGAATCAAATACTAAAGCAATCCATATATCAATAATCATAATCCATTTAAGAACTATCTACGAAATAACTATGCATGGATCAAAAACATATCAGTAAATATAATTCATTCAAGGCAAAAGTTTAGAGTTTACTTCAAAGAGCAATACATCAAAGGTTCATCCATCTCCCTCCCTAGGACTTTAGCCACTCATTGAAAACTTTAATCCCTCTTTCATTTTCTTTCTTTCCCCTTTTTTTTTCTTTTCTTTTCGGAAATAGGGCCTCCCCTGTTTCCTTTTTCTTTTCGGATGGCAGCTCTGTTTTTTTTTCAATGGGAAAGAATGAGAGATGAGGCCCTGTTTTCACCGAATGAACTCTCCTTTTTTTCACAGCCGAGAGGGCCCTCCTCATATAGAATGCGATGAGTCCCTGATCTCCCGGAATACGTGCAGATGCCGAGTATCCCGGACGCGAGAAGCTCGGACGTGGATGGATCGCGATCTTCGCGGGATGCACGCGGACGCTGGGAGCTTCACGGGATGCTGGGGTCGCGGAAGAAGTTTGAGGTGCGGAAACGGACGATTGCAGGGAATTAGCCGCGGGAGAATCGCCACGGACGGCTGGATCACGAGCTCGGGATGCTGGGATTCTGGATGCGATCTCAGATGGCTGAAGTTGGGACGCAGGGAGAGATCTAGGAACGAATCTGGAAGACGCGTGGATCTAAGATCTGGAAGCTGGATCACCGACGGAAGTTGGGATGCTCTGTGAACGTGGAAGCTTGGGAGGAAGGAAATCCGAGAAGAGCTGGGATGCGGACGAATCGGAAGGAGGCACGGACGGATCGCTGGAATGAAGTCAGATCTTTGCTGGGTGCTGAGATGCGGATTGACGCTTGGGATCAATCCAGAACGTTGGAGATCCGAAGGAAAGAGTGTGGACTCGAAAGCATCACGGGATGCTTGGGCTTGGGAGATTCGCAAACGGATGCGGAATGGACTGGATGAACGCGTGGAATCGGTTGGAACATGTAGGAGCTGATGTGGCTGGAACTCGGGAGAAGCTGGGTCGCACGAGATGCTGGGAAGGGAAAATGAAGCTGCGACGAAGTGGACCGCTGAACTTCGCCTCCTTTTAGTGTGCAATTGGGGTCGTCCCATGCGGTTGGCTGGTCACCTATAGTGATGCATCTTTTTGAACCCAATGTGCATTTTAGCTTTGATTTCCGATCACCTGCACCCCACAAAAATATAATATTAATGCGGCAATTTTATCATTATTTGTTAGCAATAATACTAATTTAAGTGATGTATAGATCGCACTTTTGTGCTCTCATCACACCCCCCAACTAGCTTATTGCTAGTCTCTAGCAATTAATGAGCAGATAATAGAATGAGAGTGCAAAAGGTATGGTTTAACCTATGACTTTTTATTCAAGCTAAAGATATAAAACTAAGATATGTACTCACTTTCGTAGGAATCACGATTGCACTTAGCACGTGCAACAAGCCGTTAAACCCCTAGGTTACCCTAGTGGACGAGTGTTGTCTCGTGAGGGTTTTCAGAGATGTTACCCCACAAACATCATACATGATATAACATGACATGAGATCATAATAAAAAAATGTGAAATAAATTCTAAGCTAATACACATGTAATTAATCGATATATATTTTCAAGTATGGCAACTGTCAAAGCAAGGAAATATAAAAGTGTAGTGTGCATCAAATCGCATGACTTTCTCAGAGTACTAATACCTCCACCACAACAGGGCACCGCCTGAGTTTTAGGTGCACTACTCAAGTTCAAAAGTATTTTCTACAATTTATTAGAACCTGATCCATCAAATTTTCAGAATATCACATGTTGTCTAAATTTGTCAAGAATGCTTCGCATGTAAAGAAAGAGCTATCAATCTCAACTAAACAACCCGGGTACACAGAGGTCCAATACAATGGAGTCAAACCAGCCATTACCACATGTCACTAGGTTCAGCCTAACCAACTCATTCATGCTTATTTTTATTTCATTTTTTTTTTTTTTCAATACACATGACAACTACAGCTATCCAACCCCATTAGGCTCTAGTAAGGTCCATGTAGCGAGCTTTCAGTCAATGACCCCCGATCCAGTTGGCTCAAGACATTAGGTGAAACACCCCTCAGACTTAATTACTCGAACCAGACTACGCCATGAGGCCAGACTTGTCATCATAAGTTTTTTTTTTTTTGAATAATAATTATGCAAGAAAAGAAATGATAGACTGAACCATATAAATATTTTTATTATATATGTGACTGCATCGTGACAATAGGTCAACCAAAGTCGGATCATAAGGCACCTAAGTAATCTAGTCGGGATATTCAACCTCTATCTTTATGTGAAAACCAAATCCTGAACCTTATGGTACGAACAAGGATACTCATACTTCTTTTATGGATAAGGCTAACAAAAATGCAGTTAACAAATATGAACTCCTGAGGCCTTCCTATTGTCATTAAGTACACGTGTGGAAATCTAATAATAGGTCTCTGATCAGTCATAGTATGCATGTGTTCCTTGCCTTAATAGTTGTACACACTCAATATGAAAATACATGTGCATTTGCTCAGAAAAGAAAGTAATAGAATAAATCAAATGCAAAAACAAGTTTTTTTTTTTTTTTTGATCAAAATATTTTCCTCCCCCCAACTTAAACATTGCATTGTCCTCAATGTAAAAAAATGCAAGAAAACTATATATGAGAGACAATAGAGAAAATAATAGAGAGAAGAAGAATACCTTGAGCTGTTGATTTCCAGAAAAGAAGACCTACAAAATAAGAAGAAAACTAGAAATAAAAAAAATAATAATTCTAACTAATATACACATACCTTGGCCTTCATGTTCAGTCATAAGAAGGCTCCCCCAAGGAAAAGGAGTCCTCTTTATCTGCAAAATTTTCAAGAAAAGGTTTTAATCTATATCCATTAACCTTAAAAATTTTGTCATCCTGTGGATTCTCAATTTCAATTGCCCCGTGTGGAAAAACAGTTTTTACAATGAAAGGACCTGTCCATCTTGATCGTAACTTTCCAGAAAACAGATGTAAGCGAGAGTCATACAAAAGAACTTTTTGTGCAGGCTCAAAAGATTTTCTTAGAATTGAGTTATCATGCCTAATTTTCATTCGTTCTTTACAAAGTCTAGTATTGTCATACGCATCCCGACGAATTTCATTCAATTCACTTAATTGTAATTTTCTAGCGAAACCAGCATCTGACAGTTCAAAGTTTAATTTTCTAATGGCCCAATACGATTTATGCTCTATTTCAACAGGTAGATGACATGTTTTTCCATAGACTAGCCGATACGGGGACATACCAAGAATAGTTTTATAAGCAGTACGGTAAGCCCACAATGCATCAGAAAGTTTTAAAGACCAGTCTTTGCGTGATAGATTCACCGTTTTCTCTAAAATTCGTTTAATCTCCCGATTGGCTAGCTCTACTTGGCCACTAGTCTGCGGGTGATAAGGAGTTGCAATTCTATGAGTGATACCGTATTTTCGTAATAGGATCTCAAAAGGCTTATTACAGAAATGTTTTTCCCCATCACTAATTATAACCTTGGGCATCCCAAATCGTGAAAAAATATTTTCTTTTAGAAATTTCAAAACAGGTTTGTGATCATTAGTTCTATAGGCAACAGCTTCTACCCATTTTGACACATACTCAACACCAACTAAAATATACTAATATCCAAAAGACGGTGGAAATGGGCCCATGAAATCGATGCCCCACATGTCAAAAATTTCAATAGCAGTAATGGGCTGAAGAGGCATCATTTGCTTATGAGTTAGACTTCCAATACGTTGACATGAGTCACATGTCCTACAGAACTCGTGGGCATCTTTAAATAGTGTAGGCCAATAAAAACCACATTGTAACACCTTAGCTGCTATTTTCTTAGATGCAAAGTGTCCTCCACAAGCACTGGCATGACAAAAAGAGAGTACACTTTGTATCTCATGTTCCAGAATGCATCTTCTAAAGATTTGATCATTGCAATACTTGAACAAATAAGGAGCATCATAATAATAATTTCTTACTTCACGCAAGAAATTATTCTTATCATTCGATCCCCAATGCTCCGGCATCAGGTTAGTGACAAGAAAGTTTACAATATCAGCATACCATGGCATAGTAGAAAGTGCAAACAATTGCTCTTCAGGGAACGAGTCCTTGATGGGCAACTGTGGCACCGAATCATTAAAAACTAGCCGTGATAAATGGTCAGCAACCACATTCTCTACTCTCTTTTTATCTTTGATAGTGATGTCAAATTCTTGGAGTAAAAGAATCCATCGTATTAAGCGTGGTTTAGCCTCTTTCTTATCCAGTAAATATTTTAGCGCTGCATGATCCGTAAAGATAACAATAGGAGCACCAAGGATATAAGAGCGAAATTTATCTAATGCAAATACTACTGCAAGCAATTCCTTTTCGGTGGTGGTGTAATTCATTTGAGCATCATTTAAAGTTTTGCTTGCATAGTAAATGACATATGGCTTATTATCCTTGCGTTGTCCTAGGACAGCTCCTATCGCATAGTCACTAGCATCGCACATGATCTCAAAAGGTAATGACCAATCGGGTGGTCGCACGATGGGTGCAGTGCTAAGCATAGACTTCAACTTTTCGAATGCCTCTTGACAGGTTTCAGTCCAATTGAACGGTGTATCAAGGGATAGGAGGTTACATAATGGTCGAGCTAAGATACTAAAGTCCTTGATGAACCTCCTGTTGGGAACCCGCCCATGCCGCAGAAAATTCAAAAAAAATTCGGATGGCAGCGGAATCGGCATGTGCGGGATCGACGTTCATCGCATGAACGTTGTTTCAATAACCGTTCGTAGATAGATAAGGATTAAAAACTTTTTAAAACATTAGAAGATCAGATCTTCACCTTGTGCGGGTAGATGATCACCGCAAACCGAAGTTCGTGGTTTAGGATGAAGGTTTGCTTGAAGCCGTTCAAGTGCCCGGCCTCTACGGGTATCCACACGAAGCAGGAACCGATCCAAGCTCTCTATCTCACCGGGGTGCTAGCTCCCTTGCAGAGATAACTTTTGATGGCTGATCTCCTCTCTTTCTTTCAACTCATGAATGTACTTGAGAGGAGGAAGAAGAAGGAAGAAGAAGAGGAAGAAGCAAAGCCCTTGCAGCCTACTTTCTTTTCCCTGCGTTGGAAGGAGGAAAGGAGGAAGAGGAGGGCGCCATGGCTTCTTTTTCCCTTCTTCTTGCTGGCGGCTGAACCAAGGGAGGGAGAGGGTTGCCACGGCTGCAAAGAGGAGAGTTTTTCCTTGGGATTCCCTAGCTGCCGCCCTCACCCCTTTTTAAAGCATGAAGGGCTCCTACAAGTTGGGAGCCCTTGATTGCTTTCCAAGAGGAGCGCCGGCCCCTCTTGTGTTGCCGCACCAAGGAGGAGAAAGGGGAGGGGCGTGAGCCCCTCCCTTTTGTGTTGCCCTAATCCTCATCTAATGAGGATTGGGTGGCCCTAATTTGGTTTAGCCCTAATCCAATTAGGGTTTAACAAAATCATGAATCAATTGGGTTCAATCTATACTAGTCCTAATCCAATTAGAACTTGAGTGAACCATGACTCAATTGAACTCTTCAATCCTAACCCAATTAGGAGTCATGTTGATTCATTAGATTAATAACTAATTAGGACTTAAGAAACCCTAATCCAATTAGGACTTATTTAATTTTAGTCCTAATCCAATTAGGACTCTAATTTGAATCCGAAGTCCTAATCCGATTAGGACTCTAGGAATCCTACTCCAAGTAGGAATCCAATTTTAATTCAAAACTCCTAATCTAATTAGGATTGTAGGAATCCTATTCCAAGTAGGAATTCCAGTCCTACTCCAACTAGGATTCCCAGTCCTAATCCAATTAGGACTCTAGGAATCCTACTCGAAGTAGGATTTGTGTTTAAGTCCAATTAATTAATTCCCTTTGTTCCTTCTTCAACTGAATATCAATCGAATTGATTACTTGTGATTCCTAATCACGATTCAACCATCGGATCGGTCAATACTTCTAGTGTGTGTGACCCCATAGGTTCTACTCTGACTGGTAGTGAGATATATTATGATCTCTATCACAATATCATTGAAAACTCCTTTCAATGAATTGGAACGATTCTAACTCTACTCATTAGGGTTTATCGATCATCGAGATAATCCCTGTGAGTCCCACCATCCACCAGTGACACCTAGCAGCATCTAGTGGCTACCCAGTAGAATAGAATGATGAACCTCTAGGTGCAGTTATCATATGATACAGTCCTACTATCGTGGATCCCTACAGGACGGAGGTCATGGATAACTCGCCAAACCCCTTCGTCTGTCATATGTCAAGATTTATTCGACTCGAGTTCGTTAGTGGAAAACTCTTTCTCCACTTTATATTAGTGCCCTGGCCAAGGTCTTAGAACTCAGTCTAACAAATCACATAGGATCACTCCTCTTCTATCAAGGTCGATAGATTTCATGTAAGTGCATACCCTACTCCTACAGTGAACTTAATGCAGCCAATCTACACTACAAGGACCCATATGACTAGAGACCATGTATACGTGTTGTCAAACTACAATAACCTCACTGTGAGTAGCCGAAGCACCGCAGGTCAAAGGACCAGTCATACTACTGCAACATCAAGCAAGTCACTGACGAGTGGATAGACATCCAAGTGACTTCTTGTCTTGGTCACGCTCAGTACCCTTGTTCTGTAACAAGCACCTGCACTATCACTTCAGTGTCCCTACACTATGGACTCAAGTCTCGTCCATCCAGAAGGAAAGTGATCTGTGCACTGATCGGATCGATCACCGTCCTCATGATGATCCATTGATCAGGAACATTTAGAAATTAATCACTAATGATACATGGCTCAAATTCTCAACTCTTGAGAATATGCATCATCATCTTATTAATTTCTTGGACGATTCATAGACACATAAATAATATGAATGATAAGATGCCTTTTATTTATTCAATAATAAATAGTCAAGTACAAAATTATGTCCCTAGAATTAACAATGTGTCAGCCAGATTGGCTTCTAGGGCATACATCTAAAATCTCCCACTTGCACTAAAGCCAATCAGCCATAAACCTAAGCCCCATCTTCTCAAGATGCGTTTTAGTTTTCTGCCGACTTAGCTGCTTAGTGAATGGGTCCGCCACATTTTCTGTGGAGTCTACTCTCTGATCCTCTACTTATTTTCTTTCGAGGTAGTCGCTTATTAGGTTAAACTGCCGCTCTATGTGCTTCTATTTCTGGTGAGACCTTGGCTCCTTAGCTAGTGCTATGGTGCCTTTGTTATCGCAGTAGAGTGTTATGACATCTGATGACGTTACACCTAACTATGCAATGAACCTTTTAAACCAAAAGATTTCTACTGCACCCTTAGAGACGGCTTAACATTCAGCTTCTAAGGTAGAATCTATAATGATCGGTTGTTTGGAACTCTTCCAATTTACTGAACCACCATTGCACATATTCTGATGTAGACTTTCTATCATCAATATGTGTGCATCCTTCTACCTTCAACTCTGATATTCTCCCAAGGACCAAGAACATGTCCTTAGTTCTTCTCAAGTACTTAAGACTGTTCTTCACAGCTATCCAGTATTTTTTGCCTGGATTTGATTGACATATGCTCGTGACATTCACAGCATGTACTATATCAAGTCATGTACACAGCATGGCAAACATGAGGCTCCTTATCGCTGATGCATAGGGGATCTTGCTCATGCGTTGAATCTCTTCAGATGTGTTGGGGCACACCTTCTTGGAGAGATTAATTTCATGCCTTAGGGGTAAGAGACCCCTTTTAGAGTTTTTCATGCTGAACCTTTTCAGCACTTCCTCTATGTACATCTTCTGTGATAGGCCAAGCATCCTTTTAGATCTATATCTATAGACCTTTATTCCTAAAATATAGGATGCTTCCCCAAGGTCTTTCATGGAGAACCTTTTTGACAACTAGACCTTGACCGAGGTTAGCATGGGAATATCATTCCCTATCAGGAGGATGTCGTACAGTACGAGAAATACGACAGCACTCCCACTAACCCTTTTGTAAACACACGGTTCCTCTTCGTTTTTGATGAAATCAAACGTTTTGATTGCGTCATCGAAACGAGTGTTCCAACTCCGAGATGCTTGCTTTAGTCCATAGATGGACCTTTGCAGCTTGCAGACCTTGTGATCTCCATCACTGGAAGTGAAACCCAAAGGCTGTTCCATATAGATATCTTCATCAAGATATCCATTCAGGAAAGCAGTTTTCACATCCATCTGCCAGATTTCATAATCACGAAATGCTGCAATGGCAAGCATTGTTCGGATGGATTTCAGCATGGCTACAGGAGAAAAGGTCTCCTGATAGTCAATGCTTTCGCGTTGACTATACCCTTTCGCCACAAGTCTTGCCTTATAGGTCTCTACCTCTCCATCCGAACCTATCTTCCTTTTGTAGATCCATTTGCATCCAATAGGTACAATACCTTCTGGTGGATCTACTAAGGTCCAGACTTGGTTGGAATGCATGGAGTCTAACTCTGATTTAATAGCTTCCAACCATTTTTCGGAATCGATATCAGATATTGCCTCGTCGTAGGTTTTGAGATCCTGCGTGTGATCCCTATCTCCCACTAGGAACATTTTCTCGGTATCCTCTTCTAGTATACCTAAGTATCTATCGGGAGGATGGGAGATCCTACTAGATCTGCGAGGTGGTTGAGGGACATCGTGTACTGGCTCTGTATGAATGGATTCGATAGGATCCATGACTCGTTGCTTTTCAGAGACTTTCTCTTCAAGCTCAATTTTCCTCCCACTGCCTCTATCAAGGATAAACTGGTTTTCCAAGAAGATGGCGTGACGGCTCACAAACACATTGTGATCCTCTGAGACGTAAAAATTGTATCCTAATGACTCTTTAGGATATCATATAAAACGAGCACTTATGGTCCTAGCCTCTAGCTTGTCTGCCTGTAGTCTCTTGACGTGGGCCGGACATCCCCAAATCTTGAGATGACCAAGACTTGGTTTCTTACCATGTCATATCTCATATGGTGCGGTAGGAATGGACTTTAGAGGGAATTCTATTCAACAAATAAATAGCTGAAAATAGGGCATCTATCTAAAGAAACAAGGGTAAATCAGTGAAGCTCATCATGGACTGGACCATATCAATAGAGTCCAATTCCTCCTCTCTGACACTCCATTGAGCTGAGGTGTACCAGGAGAAGTCCATTATAAAACTATACCATTCTCCTTGAGATAATCACGGAACTCTCCATTAAGGTATTCCCTTCCTCGATCTGATCGAAGAACCTTAATGAGTTTTTGTGCTTATTTTTTTTTTTTTTACTTCATATCTAAGCTTTTTGAACCTTTCAAAAGTTTTATATTTGTGTCTCATACACATATCCATACCGTGAGTAATCATCGGTAAAATGAAGTAAAAATTACAACCCCTAGCCTGCACATCGAATGGGCCACACACATCGGTGTGTACTAGGGTAAGTATTTTAGTGGACCTCCCTGTGTCCTACAAAGGATAATTTGGCCATCTTTCCTTGAAGGCAGAATTCACAAATCAAATATGACTCGGAAGTCAATGAGCCCAAAAGCTTATATTTCTCCAATTTGTTTATTCTGTCTTCTCCTATATGGCCAAGCCTGAGGTGCCATAAATACTTTAGATTTATCTCATTAGATCCTATGGTATTCACTGTTTGCTCAGATATATTCACAGATACATCCATATGTATGTAATAGAGACTGTCAATCTTAAAACCATGTTGAATCATTTTAATTTTCAAATAAATAAAAATCTTTCTGTGCTAAATAAAATACAGAAATCAAATTTCTGCTAGCAATAGGTAACAGTCCCTAAGTATCCTGAGCATATCTGACAAACCTTCTGAAAGTCTGTCACCCTTCATGTTCTTTATGCTTCCCATGTATGTAGGACAGTTTCTCTTCCAATGGCCGTCTTTGATGCAATGGAAATACTTTTCCTTGCAATTGGCCTTTTTCTTGGAACTTCCTTACTTGGTGTTTTCTTAGTCTTCTGCTTCTTCGCAAGCTGCTTCTTCTTCCAAATAGACTCTCTCTTGAAAGTAGAAACCAACTTGACAGCGAAAATGATGCCCCTTGAACTTCTTCAAGGTCCCTAAGGTAGTTACCAATTTATTTAACAATTCTATTTTAGTGCATACAACCTTGTTCATATGGTAGTTTACTATAAACTATTCATATGAAGCTGGAAGGGATTGCGGGATCAAATCCGTTTGCAATTCCTTTTGCATGGTCATGCCAAGCTTCTCAAGCTTCTCTAGGTCCTTTATCATGGTCAAACCATGATCATGGACAGACTGCCCATTGTGCATCTTGGCTTTGAAGAGCCTCTTGGACACTTCAAACCGAGCTGCGTGACTCTGATCACCATACAACTCTTACAGGTGTTTTAATATGTCTCTGGCAGTCTTCATGTTCTCATGCTGGCATTGTAATGCATTGGACATGGATGCCATTGTGCAGCACCTAACTTTATTGTCATTATTCGTCCACTTATCAAGCGTCTTACGCTGATCAGTGATCGGACGGATTGGTAACATGGGGATTCCATGGTCTAGCATATACCCGAATTTCTCACAATTCAAAACTATTTTTGAAATTTGCTGAGCCAATCTTTATAATTGGGTTTGGTCAAACGGTTGTTCTATAGGATATGAGTTAAGAGTCTAGAAGCTGACTTTATAATCCTCAGAGAGTAAAGATTCTAGTTAGACTTTTGTACTTGATCCTAATCTGTTCTAAAGTCTTTTAGAACAAATGTAACTCCCACTATTTTCTCGAATTCCTCACACTCCTCTGGTAGGAAAACGAAAATCCACAAGACTAGGGTTTCTAGTGGGTACTGCGGTCCCACCGATTTACATGCCACCTCACCTAACAGTTATTGGTGACACATAGATTGATGAATGTATAACTCTTGTACAATGCTTCTCAAGCATGTTGCAGTGTAACTTGGTCTCTAAGCCATGAAAACCTCACCTAACAGTTATTGGTCCCATTTCTTAGTTAAGTCAGACCCACCGTATAACCGTAGGAATAAAGTCGTCATTGGGTCCTCACCTAACAGTTATTGGTGCCCAACCCCACCTTTATCCTACAACATCTCATATCCATAGAGAGGTCCAGCCCCCCGATGCAACTTGACCACTGTATCCAGCCGAGACAAATCAACATCAGAAAGGCCTTAGCAGCTCTACTACAGTGGAAGACCTATTGACTTAATATTGGTTAATCAGGTCTTAGTGTTTGCAACTTGAGCTCTTCATAAGAGGTAATCGAACAATTGGCCAGGTAAGCAGGTGGGAGGCTCCCCTTACTCAGAGAGTAAGGTCCTAATTAAGTAACTACCTTTCATGCTTTCCTAGACACCAATTAGATCAATTAATCTAATATGACTTGCTCATGTTGGTTCACTCTCGACTTGATTGAGGAGGTTTTAATTTAGGTCTCAATTGGGTTTGTTACATCACATGTAAACCTATCTACCCCTCTTTCATTCACAACACATGCAAACGGCACATCACAGGCAGTTATAATCGCAGCATCAAAATAAAGCTAAACTTTAAATAGGTGATGATCATGGATTCTAATTAGGTCGTATTACAAGCACATGCACGTCAATCGATCAACTAGTCTTCAACTCTTGAATTGGTTCCAAGCCTCCTTGATTCGATCCTTGATCAACTCTTGATCCAATCGCCATCAACTGCTTAGATCACCTGTTCATCTCATGCCTTGTCTTTAACTTGATCGTTGACGTACATCACATTACAGAAATACAACCAGATGTAAAATAAAAAAAAAATAAATTACATCTCCTTTTAGGAGGCACGCAGGCCTCTCAAAACATCAAATAAGATGCATGCAAGCATCTGAAAAATTACATGACATCACAGATCACATCGCAGGTCATTACATTTGATACCAAAAGGGTTTGAATCCTATGATCATCACCACATGCAGCAATTATAATTTTCAGATCTGAAAACTAACTGATTATCTCATGACATAGGTTGCTGATCATGCTAATCATGATTCTAAACTTTGTAATCTCATTAACAATGCAATTAGAATCATCATCTTATCATATAAAAATCAGCATGCAAAAATCAGCATCCTAGAAAAAATCTGCATGCAGAAAATTTTCAGCATGCATAATCTTTCAATTTTCAGGTCTAATAAGCCTATTAATAATTAATCCTTACCTTAATCTACGAAGCCTAAGCTCTGATACCACTGTTGGGAACCCGCCCATGCCGCAGAAAATTCAAAAAAAATTCGGATGGCAGCGGAATCGGCATGTGCGGGATCGACGTTCATCGCATGAACGTTGTTTCAATAACCGTTCGTAGATAGATAAGGATTAAAAACTTTTTAAAACATTAGAAGATCAGATGTTCACCTTGTGCGGGTAGATGATCACCGCAAACCGAAGTTCGTGGTTTAGGATGAAGGTTCGCTTGAAGCCGTTCAAGTGCCCGGCCTCTACGGGTATCCACACGAAGCAGGAACCGATCCAAGCTCTCTATCTCACCGGGGTGCTAGCTCCCTTGCAGAGATAACTTTTGATGGCTGATCTCCTCTCTTTCTTTCAACTCATGAATGTACTTGAGAGGAGGAAGAAGAAGGAAGAAGAAGAGGAAGAAGCAAAGCCCTTGCAGCCTACTTTCTTTTCCCTGCGTTGGAAGGAGGAAAGGCGGAAGAGGAGGGCGCCATGGCTTCTTTTTCCCTTCTTCTTGCTGGCAGCTGAACCAAGGGAGGGAGAGGGTGGCCACGGCTGCAAAGAGGAGAGTTTTTCCTTGGGATTCCCTAGCTGCCGCCCTCACCCCTTTTTAAAGCATGAAGGGCTCCTACAAGTTAGGAGCCCTTGATTGCTTTCCAAGAGGGGCGCCGGCCCCTCTTGTGTTGCCGCACCAAGGAGGAGAAAGGGAGGGGCGTGAGCCCCTCCCTTTTGTGTTGCCCTAATCCTCATCTAATGAGGATTGGGTGGCCCTAATTTGGTTTAGCCCTAATCCAATTAGGGTTTAACAAAATCATGAATCAATTGGGTTCAATCTATACTAGTCCTAATCCAATTAGAACTTGAGTGAACCATGACTCAATTGAACTCTTCAATCCTAACCCAATTAGGAGTCATGTTGATTCATTAGATTAATAACTAATTAGGACTTAAGAAACCCTAATCCAATTAGGACTTATTTAATTTTAGTCCTAATCCAATTGGGACTCTAATTTGAATCCGAAGTCCTAATCCGATTAGGACTCTAGGAATCCTACTCCAAGTAGGAATCCAATTTTAATTCAAAACTCCTAATCTAATTAGGATTGTAGGAATCCTATTCCAAGTAGGAATCCCAGTCCTACTCCAACTAGGATTTCCAGTCCTAATCCAATTAGGACTCTAGGAATCCTACTCGAAGTAGGATTTGTGTTTAAGTCCAATTAATTAATTCCCTTTGTTCCTTCTTCAACTGAATATCAATCGAATTGATTACTTGTGATTCCTAATCACGATTCAACCATCGGATCGGTCAATACTTCTAGTGTGTGTGACCCCATAGGTTCTACTCTGACTGGTAGTGAGATATATTATGATCTCTATCACAATATCATTGAAAACTCCTTTCAATGGATTGGAAAGATTCCAACTCTACTCATTAGGGTTTATCGATCATCGAGATAATCCCTGTGAGTCCCACCATCCACCAGTGACACCTAGCAGCATCTAGTGGCTACCCAGTAGAATAGAATGATGAACCTCTAGGTGCAGTTATCATATGATACAGTCCTACTATCGTGGATCCCTACAGGACGGAGGTCATGGATAACTCGCCAAACCCCTTCGTCTGTCATATGTCAAGATTTATTCGACTCGAGTTCGTTAGTGGAAAACTCTTTCTCCACTTTATATTAGTGCCCTGGCCAAGGTCTTAGAACTTAGTCTAACAAATCACATAGGATCACTCCTCTTCTATCAAGGTCGATAGATTCCATGTAAGTGCATACCCTACTCCTACAGTGAACTTAATGCAGCCAATCTACACTACAAGGACCCATATGACTAGAGACCATGTATACGTGTAGTCAAACTACAATAACCTCACTGTGAGTAGCCGAAGCACCGCAGGTCAAAGGACCAGTCATACTACTGCAACATCAAGCAAGTCACTGACGAGTGGATAGACATCCAGGTGACTTCTTGTCTTGGTCACGCTCAGTACCCTTGTTCTGTAACAAGCACCTGCACTATCACTTCAGTGTCCCTACACTATGGACTCAAGTCTCGTCCATCTAGAAGGAAAGTGATCTGTGCACTGATCGGATCGATCACCGTCCTCGTGATGATCCATTGATCAGAAACATTTAGAAATTAATCACTAATGATACATGGCTCAAATTCTCAACTCTTGAGAATATGCATCATCATCTTATTAATTTCTTGGACGATTCATAGACACATAAATAATATGAATGATAAGATGCCTTTTATTTATTCAATAATAAATAGTCAAGTACAAAATTATGTCCCTAGAATTAACAATGTGTCAGCCAGATTGGCTTCTAGGGCATACATCTAACACCTCCTATAAAATCCAGCATGACCCAAAAATGATCTAACATCTCTAACCGTCTTGGGTGCAGGTAGCTTGGCGATTAAGTCAATCTTAGCTTTATCAACTTCCATGCCCTTCGATGAAACAATATGTCCTAGGACAATTCCCTTTGGCACCATGAAGTGGCATTTCCCCCAATTCAGTATCATATTCTTTTCCATGCATCGAGCTAAGACTGCTTGTAAATGTGACAGGCAATCATCAAATGAATCGCCAAAAACAGAAAAATCATCCATGAACACTTTCAAAAACTTCTCGTTCATGTCTTCAAAAATACTGAGCATGCATCTTTGAAATGTTGCAGGTGCATTACATAACCCGAACGGCATCCGACGGAAAGCGAATGTACCAAAAGGACAAGTGAAAGTAGTCCTCTCTTGATCTTCTGGTGAAATCTCGATTTGGTAGTATCCGGAATAGCCATCGAGAAAACAATAAAAATTATGTCCTGCAACTCTTTCCAAAACTTGGTCTAGGAAGGGTAAGGGAAAGTGATCTTTCCTAGTGACCAAATTCAATTTTTGATAGTCAACACACATGCGCCAACTCGTGGGGACACGAGTCGGGACTAACTCACCCTGCTCATTTTTGACTACCGTCAGACCTGCTTTTTTGGGCACGACTTGAGTAGGACTTACCCACTTGCTATCGGAAATTGGGTAAATAATACCCACGTCAAGCAACTTGAGGACTTCTGCTTTAACCACATCTCTCATCGTAGGATTCAACCTGCGTTGCATTTGCCTTGTGGTTTTGGCATTGTTCTCCAAATATATCCGGTGCGTGCAAATTAAAGGGCTAATCTCCTTCAAGTCGGCAATAGACCACCCTAAAGCTCCTTTATGATTCTTTAGAACATCAAGTAATTTTCTTTCTTGGGCATGATCAAGATCAGATGAGATGATTATAGGAAAAGTGTCATCGGATCCAAGAAAGGCATACTTGAGTTCCTTCGGTAAAGGTTTCAACTCGAGCTTAGGTGCTTGTTCATGGGATGGTACTATCTTTGCTCCTCGAGATGGCAAATGTTCAAATTCCTCTATTCTCGGTCTCCACCCATTGACCATCATGACATCCGAGTTATCTAAAACTGGTATCATCAGCAGTACCTTCATAACACCAATCTATCAAACCATTGTCGGCCGATTTAGTAAATGTTTCTTTTAACAAATATTCTTCCGCAATGGTTTCAACCCATTCAACTTCTTTACTTTCTTCATGATCACTGGGTTGTTTACCTATACTAAAAACGTTCAGTTCCAAGGTCATATTGCCAAAAGAAAGCTTCATGACACCATTCCTACAATTGATCAATGCATTAGAAGTTGCAAGGAATGGACGTCCTAAGATGACCGAAATCTGAGATGGTGAATTGGAAGCCGGATGTATGTCCAGTACGATAAAGTCAACAGGAAAATAGAACTTGTCTACTTGGACCAACACATCTTCGATAATTCCTCTAGGGACCTTCACTGACCTGTCAGCTAATTGTAAGGTGACAGTTGTTGGCTTCAACTCACCCAAACCGAGTTGCTCATATACCGTATATGGCAACAAGTTAACACTCGCTCCTAAATCTAGCAATGCTCGCTCAATCCTAAAATTGCCAATGATGCACGAGATAGTTGGGCAACCTGGATCTTTATATTTAGGGAGAATGTTATGCTGTAAAATTGCACTCACATTTTCAGTCAGAAATGCCTTCTTCTTGACATTTAAACGACGCTTGACAGTGCACAAATCTTTTAAAAATTTTGCATAGGAAGGCACTTGTTTGATTGCATCAAGAAGAGGTACATTGATTTTTACTTGCTTAAAAAGCTCAAGAATTTCAGAGTTTGGTTCAAGCTTTTGCAAGGGCTTTAATCTTTGTGGAAATGGTGCAGGAAAAGGACATTTGATTTTTTCAATAGATGTTGGTGCTTCAGTTTCTTCGTTATCCTTTTCTTTTGTCTTGGGAGGGTCAGAATCAGGTATGACTTGTGTTTGTTCTGGGACTGGTCGGTCAATAATCTTTCCACTTCGCAAAGTTATTATACTCTTTGCTTGTTCTTTATGCAAAGTTGAAGATGATGCATTGCTACCGCCATAGACTTGAGGATTAGGTTGTGGTTGAGCTGGTAGCTTGCCTTTCTCTTGAGCACTTAAAGCAGTAGTCAGCTTTGTCAGTTGATTTCTTAATTCATCATTGATTTTAGCTTGACCTTGCATGAAAGATTGCAAAATTTCTTCGAGACTGGATTTTTGAGGGGGTGCATGTGCATAATGAGGGTGCGGAGGTGGAGGAGTTGGGTTATATACTTGTTGAGGTTGGTCATTCCTCCACCTGAAATTTGGATGGTTCTTCCATCCAGGGTTGTAAGTACCCGAAAAAGGATTATTAAAAGATTTTTGATATGTATTCATAACATTGGCCTGATCATGCAAGACTTCCTTGAATGCGGGTATTGTGGGGCAATCAGTGGTGAGATGACCAGGCATCTCACAAATCCTACAACACTCGCTGTTATGTTCTAAGGTCTTGACGGGTTCAATCCTTCTAAGTTCAATTTCCTCTACCTTCCTAGTAAGGGCTGCCATTTTAGCCTGAATATCATCCTGAGTACTAAGGTTGTAAAGGCCCCCGTGTCCAATGCTAGTAGGCTTAGCCAAAGGTTTATTCACTCTATCCCCTGTATCCCATAATTGTGCAGTCTCTGCGAAAGAGTCTAAATAGTCCCATGCCTCATCGGGTTGCTTTTCTAAAAATAGACCATTGCACATAGTCTCTATAAATTGTTTTAACTGTGGAGACAACCCTTCGTAAAAGAAACTAATGGTTCTCCATGTTTCAAACCCATGATGAGGACAAGAGAGAAGCAAATCTTTAAATCTCTCCCAGCATTCATAAAATGTTTCATGGTCTTTTTGTTGGAAGTTACCAATGTGCCTTTTCAAAAAGTTAGTCCTTTGTGTGGGAAAGAATTTTTTCAAGAATTCTCTTTGCATATCCTGCCATGTTCCTAGCGATCTAGGTCTCAAGGAGTTCAGCCATGTTTTAGCTTTATCCTTTAAGGAAAAAGGAAACAAGGTCAATTTAAGGACATCTTCCGATACATTTGGCACTCTAAATGTGATGCTAATTTTCTCAAAATCCTTAAGATGAAGATAAGGGTTCTCGGATTCCATTCCATGATACTTTGGCAGCAATTGAATTACCCCTGGTTTGATTTCAAAGTGTCCAACATTTTCAGGAATAATCATGCATGAAGGTTGACTAGTCCTAGTAGGGTGTAAATATTGTCGAAGTGTCATAACTGGAGGTCTACCTTCATCACCATGGTGACTTCCTACATCATCAGGAAAATTTGCCATCTCAAAAGGTATGAGATACTGCGAAGGAATTTCAAGGATGTGTCCTAAGGGATGATCTAAAGTTGTACGACTTAATCGACCGGTGTCGTCCCTATTCCACCCTAGCATACAAAGTTTCAGAGTTTATTTATTTATTTATTCTTTTAATGATCACCCTTGATCTTTTCTTAAAGTTTTTATCAATTTTCAACTAGCAACAAGGGTTAATGAGATATGATAATAATAAAATTCTGATTCTAAAAAAAAATTTAAACACAGAAAATTCACAACAGACAGCAGAAAGGTTTCAGATTAATATAATGGTCGTAAAAGTATCAGAATGTCAATCAGACTGTTCAGATGAAAGAAACATGTGTCCTACAGCAGCCGACAAAATTTGAGTGCAATCAGACGGTGGATTACTCAGATATCAGAGTTTGATGCAGACTGTGCAGGGAATAAAAAAACAGCAATAAAGATTCAAATTATTTTTTTTTTCAAAAGAAAAATACTAACAAATCAACTAAAAATTAACTCTAAAAATATACTAATAAATCAGCTGTTCCCCGGCAACGGCGCCAAAAACTTGATGCAAAAATAAAATTGTTCTCCCAAGGGCAGGAGAATCGCACAAGTAGTATATTCTCGGGAGTCCGAGGTCGAATCCTCAGGGAACGAAATGTATATGAGATTATTTAATATAATTTTAGATTAATTAATTTAATAAATTTGTGGATTAAAATTATGTTTTGATTTTTAGAAATTAAAATGCAGAGAATAATAAACACAATTCAATGAAATAAAAATGGTAGGGATCTGGAATCCCCCTTGATGATATTGCATCCAAGGAATAAACTCTATGGTTCTTGATTTAAGATTTAATGTAGGATAGATCTAATCACGGTATATGTTTCATGAACATATGAACTCAATTTCTAAGCATTCGTCGTGCTTTCTACGTCTACGACGAATCAAATACTAAAGCAATCCATATATCAATAATCATAATCCATTTAAGAACTATCTACGAAATAACTATGCATGGATCAAAAATATATCAGTAAATATAATTCATTCAAGGCAAAAGTTTAGAGTTTACTTCAAAGAGCAATACATCAAAGGTTCATCCATCTCCCTCCCTAGGACTTTAGCCACTCATTGAAAACTTTAATCCCTCTTTCATTTTCTTTCTTTCCCCTTTTTTTTCTTTTCTTTTCGGAAACAGGGCCTCCCCTGTTTCCTTTTTCTTTTCGGATGGCAGCTCTGTTTTTTTTTCAATGGGAAAGAATGAGAGATGAGGCCCTGTTTTCACCGAATGAACTCTCCTTTTTTTCACAGCCGAGAGGGCCCTCCTCATATAGAATGCGATGAGTCCCTGATCTCCCGGAATACGTGGAGATGCCGAGTATCCCGGACGCGAGAAGCTCGGACGTGGATGGATCGCGATCTTCGCGGGATGCACGCGGACGCTGGGAGCTTCGCGGGATGCTGGGGTCGCGGAAGAAGTTTGAGGTGCGGAAACGGACGATTGCAGGGAATTAGACGTGGGAGAATCGCCACGGACGGCTGGATCACGAGCTCGGGATGCTGGGATTCTGGATGCGATCTCAGATGGCCGAAGTCGGGATGCAGGGAGAGATCTAGGAACGAATCTGGAAGACGCGTGGATCTAAGATCTGGAAGCTGGATCACCGACGAAAGTTGGGATGCTCTGTGAATGTGGAAGCTTGGGAGGAAGGAAATCCGAGAAGAGCTGGGATGCGGACGAATCGGAAGGAGGCACGGACGGATCGCTGGAATGAAGTCAGATCTTTGCTGGGTGCTGAGATGCGGATTGACGCTTGGGATCAATCCAGAACGTTGGAGATCCGAAGGAAAGAGTGTGGACTCGGAAGCTTCACGGGATGCTTGGGCTTGGGAGATTCGCAAACGGATGCGGAATGGACTGGATGAACGCGTGGAATCGGTTGGAACATGTAGGAGCTGATGTGGCTGGAACTTGGGAGAAGCTGGGTCGCACGAGATGCTGGGAAGGGAAAATGAAGCTGCGACGAAGTGGACCGCTGAACTTGGCCTCCTTTTAGTGTGCAATTGGGGTCGTCCCATGCGGTTGGCTGGTCACCTATAGTGATGCATCTTTTTGAACCCAATGTGCATTTTAGCTTTGATTTCCGATCACCTGCACCCCACAAAAATATAATATTAATGCGGCAATTTTATCATTATTTATTAGCAATAATACTAATTTAAGTGATGTATAGATCGCACTTTTGTGCTCTCATCAGATGTAAAAAGTGCCTTCTTGAATGGGTATATTAATGAGGAGGTTTATGTAGAACAACCTCCTGGTTTTGAGAATCATCAATACCCCAATCATGTTTATAAACTAAATAAAGCACTTTATGGTCTAAAACAAGCCCCTAGAGCATGGTATGAAAGACTTAACAAATTTCTATTAGATCATGAATTTTCTAGAGGAAATGTTGATACAACTCTATTTTTGAAAAAAAAACAAAAATATGTTGGTAGTGCAGATTTATGTAGATGATATTATTTTCGGTGCTACTAACAATCGCCTTTGCGAAGAGTTTGCTGAGTTAATGCAGAGTGAATTTGAAATGAGCATGATGGGAGAGCTGAATTATTTCCTCGGACTTCAAATCAAATAATCTAAGGAAGGAATCTTCATCAATCAAGCTAAATACATCAAGAAGATGCTTAAGAAGTTTGATATGGATGGAAACAAGTCAATCAGCACACGCTTGAGCTCATCATGCAAATTAGACCAAGATGAATCAGGTAAGTCAGTTGATCAAATCCTGTATAGAGGTATGATAGGTTCATTACTATATCTTACAGCAAGTAGACCTGACATCATGTTTAGTGTATGCATGTGTGCTAGGTATCAATCTAATCCTAAGAAATCACACCTAATTGCAGTAAAGAGAATCTTTAAATATCTAATAGGAACAAAAACCATAGGTTTATGGTACTCTAAAGAATCAACCATAAACTTAATAGGGTACACTGATTCTGACTTCGCTGGTTGTATACTTGATAGAAAAAGCACCAGCGGATCATGTCAATTTTTAGGAGTAAACTTAATCTCTTGGTTTAGCAAGAAACAAAACTCGGTTGTACTGTCTACGGCGGAAGCCGAATATGTTGCTGCCGGGAGTTGTTGTGCTCAAATTTTATGAATCAAGCAACAACTTGAAGATTATGGCATTAAACAAAATAAGATTTCTATAAATTGTGATAATACAAGTGCCATAAATCTAACTAAAAATCCAATTCAACACTCAAGAACTAAACATATTGAGATAAGACATCACTTCATAAGAGATCATGTGTTAAATGGTGATGTAATGCTTGAATTTGTTTGCACGGATGATCAACTTGCTAATATCTTCACAAAACCCTTAAGTGAAGATCGATTTTGTATTCTTAGAAGAGGGTTAGGAGTGATTGATCCATTCTTGTGATACTCCCCTATAATTCATTGATTTTGATGATTAGCTTATATTGGATATAGGATTTCACGTCTATGGTCATTAAATCATTCCTTAAGTTATAAAGATTCTCATATCTCTCTCCTTTGGCACGAAATTAACTGAGTTCTTTGGTTATGTGCCAGAGTTCGAGTCGACTCGAATAGATTTTAGAGTCGGTTCGTGGGCGAGTCGACTCGTGCATATTTAGGAGTCGACTCGCGACATACCAGAGTCGACTCGAGATCGGGAATCCGATTTTTAACCCTAATCGAAACGTTTATTCTTCACTTCTATTTTCGGCCGCCACTGTTCCAAAACCCTAGAGTCGTCTCCGACCTCGTCTCCGACCCATTTTAGGTCCTTTTCCTCGAGTTTTTCTTCCATTTTTCTTGTCCATTCCTCGGGTTTTAGGTCAAAATGCCTAGAAAAGCCGTTGTCCCGAGCCGGAAGAGACCACTCTCCACGAGCGGCGCCGAGCGACGGTCCAAGGCACGGAACGAACCCGTGAGGCCACCACCTCTGGTTCCTTCCCCGCCTAGGCCGGTTCCCTCGCGTCCATGCGTCGGGAGGGCAGTCTCTACCGGGAGGAAAGTCAATTTTGACTTCCTCTCCCGGGAAGGATTCACCTTAGGGCATCGTCTTAGGGCCCAGGGCTTAGAGTTTTTCTGTTCACTAGACCTCCCTACCTACCCAGGGTTAGTTAGGAAATTTTATGGGACTGTCGCATGAGGTAGCGTTGGTATCCAGGGGACCGTAGCGAATATCCCTATTTTCATCTCGGAGGACTTCATTGCTCGAGTCCTCCATCTCTCCCGAGAAGGAATTTTTTCCACTCATCCCCATGATAGGACTGAGGCCCTTACGGCCATCTTAGGGAGCCCACCTCAATCTCCTATAGAGGAGGTGTTTGCAAATCAGCTTTCAGCTGAAATGCGGCTCCTCCTAAGTATCATTTCTAGGACTCTCTTTTCCAAAACTGGTAGGTTTGACTTCATCTCCGAGAGAGACCTAGCATTGATGTTCCACATTCTCCAAGATACTCCCATCAACTTTTCCAAACTCATCTACAAATATATCTATGAACCCCTAGATAAACCTAGGTTGAGTCTCCCTTATGGCATGCTATTCACACTCTTCTTTAGAGAGTTAGAGGTCCCTATCCCTTAGGGGGAACCCTCTCGTTCACTTCGAAATACTGATCATATGGGTGAGGGGACTCTCCACCGAATGGGATTCCATAAAGTCGAAAATATTTGGGTTAGGAAAACATCTTCATCCACACCATCCGACCCTACCACTCATCACTCACCTAGTCCTGATCATGACCAGGACCACTACATAGCTCCTCCCACTTTTTCTTCCACTTCTGGTCCTTCATTCCCATCTACTTCCGCTGGACCATCTACAGCTCCACCACCTCCGAGAGATGAGACAGGAGATTGTGAGGGAGCTGAGAGATGATTTATTGAGAGAGCTCCAAGGTCCACTGAGTGCTCCCTCCTCTGATGTCGTTCCCTCCTTAGCAGCCATGTCCAAGATGGTAGCAGACCTGAAGGAGGAAATCTACAACATAAGGAGCCTAGTCCAAGCTCAATACTGGAATCTTAGCAACGTAAAGGATGACACGAGGAAGATGCGAGATAGCATCAGAAACGAGCTAGGTAGCCAGAGTTAGGGTGTAGAAAGGCTAGCAAATGCCTTGATCTCCAAACTTGACACCCTCCAAGAAAGTGTGACCCAACTCACTTGGATACAGTCTAGGGCCACCTCGGAGATCATCGAACAACTAGGGAACTGTTGGGATTTGTATCCTAAATGTCAATCGTCAGCATATTGATGATTGAATTTTGTAAATGAATTGACAAATTAATAAAGTATTATTTGGCATTATTCATCATTTCTGTTAGAAAACCCCGATCATGCCGCTGAAATTTAAAAATTATTCAGATGCAGCGGAAGAGGCATGCGCGGGATCAATCGTTCATCGCATGAACGTTGTTCAAAAACCGTTCGTAGATAGATAAGGATTAAAAACTTTTTAAAACATTAGAAGATCAGATCTTCACCTTGTGCGGGTAGATGATCACCGCAAACTGAAGTTCGTGGTTTAGGATGAAGGTTCGCTTGAAGCCGTTCAAGTGCCCGGCCTCTACGAGTATCCACACGAAGCAGAGGACCAATCCAAACGCTCTAATCTCCCCGGGGTGCTAGCTCCCTTGCAGAGATATGTTTTGATGGCTGATCTCCTCTCTTTCAATCAACCCTTGATTGTGCTTGAGAGGAGGAAGAAGAAGAAGGGAACAAGGAAGAAGATCCAAAAGGCTAGATGCAGCCTTTCCTTCCCTTGCGTTGAATCCCAAACGGAGGAGGAAGAAGGAGACCGCCAAGGGTCTTCCTCTCTTCTTGCTGGTGGCTGATCCAAGAGGAGAGGAGAAGGGGGGGGCGTACAGCCACAAGGGGGGAGATTCTCATCTATTAGGTCAGCCCCCAAAAAGCCCCCTTTAAATAACAAGTGGAGCTCCTAACTTTTAGGAGCTCCCTTGAATTAATTCCAAGAGGGGCGCCGGCCCCTCTTGTTGCCGCACCATAGACTCAAAGGAGGAGGGGCGTGAGCCCCTCCCTCTCATGTTGCCCTAGTCCTCCTCTAAGGAGGATTAGGTGGCCCCTATTTGGTTTAGTCCTAATCTAATTAGGGTTTAACCAAATCATGAATCAATCAGGTTCAATCTATGCTAGTTCTAATCCAATTAGAACTTGAATGAACCATGACTCAATTGAACTCTTCAATCCTAACCAAATTAGGAGTCATGTTGAGTCATGAGATTAATAATTAATTAGGACTTAAGAAACCCTAATCAAATTAGGACTTATTTAATTTTAGTCCTAATCCAATTAGGACTCTAATTTGAATCCGAAGTCCTAATCCGATTAGGACTTTAGGAATCCTACTCCAAGTAGGAATCCAATTTTAATTCAAAACTCCTAATCTAATTAGGATTGTAGGAATTCTACTCCAAGTAGGAATCCCAGTCCTACTCCAACTAGGATTCCTAGTCCTAATCCAATTAGGACTCTAGGAATCCTACTCGAAGTAGGATTTGTGTTTAAGTCCAATTAATTAATTCCATTGTTCCTTCTTCAACTGAATATCAATCGAATTGATTACTTGTGATTCCTAATCACGATTCAACCATCGGATCGGTCAATACTTCTAGTGTGTGTGACCCCATAGGTTCTACTCTGACTGGTAGTGAGATATATTATGATCTCTATCACAATATCATTGAAAACTCCTTTCAATGAATTGGAACGATTCCGACTCTACTCATTAGGGTTTATCGATCATCGAGATAATCCCTGTGAGTCCCACCATCCACCAGTGACACCTAGCAGCATGTAGTGGCTACCCAGTAGAATAGAATGATGAACCTCTAGGTGCAGTTATCGTGTGATACAGTCCTACTATTGTGGATCCCTACAGACCGAAGGTCATAGATAACTCGTCAAACCCCTTCGTCTGTCATATGTCAAGATTTATTCGACTCGAGTTCGTTAGTGGTGTTGTCAGCGCCCCGCACCGGAACCCACTCACACCAGCGCCGCCATCGACGTCGGACAAGCAAGAGAGATACAAACGGATAAGCACTCTCTTGCTCCCTCGACTCCGGACTCAAGGATCACCTCTTCGCTCCGCCTACGAAGGGCAAAAGATTATCCCGTGGTATCAGTAGGGTAAAACACTTGAGCACCGCAACAGATTATCAAAGATCAAAGGAAGAAGAAGGAAGAAAATAGCAAAGCAAACACAAAAATGTAACGAGGTTCGGCTACAAATAGCCTACGTCCTCCACCGCTCCAAATCTCAATAAGGATGAACTGATTACAGAGATAGCACACACCCGAACGATCACAAGCGATCGATCTACAAGAGATTCACACAGAATTCCCTTTGCACAAGAAGTAGGATCCCAATCCTCTTCTTCTCTAGAACCCTAGCCTCACAAACAAGAGTCTCTCTCAAATATACGGCCAATCACCTTTTCCCTAGGGCTCTCATGAGTCCTATATATAGTCTCAAGACCTTCAGATGATCATAGCCGTCGAAACGCCACCAAAAACACCAAAAGAAAATCGTCCGTACGATTTTTCGCGAGCCCGAGTCGACTCGGCTGAAGTCCGAGTCGACTCTGGCACGTCTGAACAACTTCCAGTTTAACTGGCACGATCTCGAGTCGACTCGACTATATCTCGAGTCGACTCGACGATGCTCCGAGTCGACTCGACTGTAGTTCGAGTCGACTCTGACAGTCCAGACAGAAACATGGTTTTTGCGGCTTTCTCCTCTCGGGTCGACTCGACAGACCTCGAGTCGACTCGACTGTTCCCGAGTCGACTCGACTGAAGCTCGAGTCGACTCCGACAGTCCACCAGACAGAAAACTATGCAGAATTGATTTTCCTTCAATTCTCTTCATCACCAAAGGTCTCCACATACCCCAACAATCTCCCACTTGGAGACCTTGGGTATATCCTCTTGTTACTTGGCTCTCCTCTGTGCTCCCACTGAAACTAAATCATCCTAGTGAAATAGGTACGATGCCTCCTCAACGTCTTCAAGCATGAAGACCAGCAGAAGCTGAACAACTCCTCAGCTTCTCCACCGTGACGACCTTCGTCAACATATCTGCAGAATTCTGACTTGTATGAATCTTCTCCAACTTGACGAGTCCCTGCTCGAGCAATGACCTCACGAAGTGGTACCGTATGTCAATATGCTTCGTCCTTGAATGGAAAGCTGAATTCTTTGCCAGATAAATTGCACATTGACTATCTGAATATAACATGCAATCCTTCTGTTCCTTCCCAAGCTCCTTCATCAAGCCTTGAAGCCATATTAGTTCCTTGCACGCCTCTGTGGCTGCCACATACTCCGCCTCCGTAGTCGACAATGCAACAACTGGTTGCAACCTGGAAATCCAACTGACGGCTCCACTGCCCAAGGTGAACAAGTACCCTGTCGTGCTTCTCCTGCCGTCCAAGTCCCCTGCCATGTCTGAGTCCACATAGCCCTGTAACCGGATCTCAGAACCTCCATAGCACAATGACATGTGCTCAGTGCCTTTCAGATACCTCAGTATCCATTTGACTGCGCGCCAATGCTCCAAGCCTGGGTAGCTCATGAAGCGACTCACAACTCCCACTGCTTGAGCAATGTCTGGTCTCGTACACACCATAGCGTACATCAAGCTCCCCACTGCCGATGCATACGGGATTTTTGACATATTGAGCTCCTCCACCCGCGTCTTCGGACTTTGCCCTTTTGAGAGCTTAAAATGGGCACCCAGCGGTGTGCCAACAGGTTTGGCACCCTCCATGCAGAATCTCCTGAGTACTCGGCTGATGTACTCCGCCTGAGATAGTCTGAGGATATGTTTAGACCTATCTCTACTGATCCGCATCCCAAGGATCTGTTTTGCTGCTCCTAGATCTTTCATTGCAAATTTTCTTGACAGCTTCAGCTTCAATTTTGCAATCTCATGCATGCTAGCTCCTGCAACTAACATGTCATCAACATACAATAGCAAGATAATGTAAGATGTACCGAAGTCCCGGAAGTAGCAACAGTGATCCTCCTGACATCTCCTGTATCCTATCTCAAGCATGTAACTATCGAACTTAAGATACCATTGTCTGGGTGCCTGTTTCAAACCATAGAGGCTTTTCTTTAGTTTCCAGACTAAGTCACCCGTGCCAGCTGCAATGTATCCCTCCGGCTGCTGCATATATATCTCCTCATCGAGATCTCCGTGGAGAAAGGCCGTCTTCACATCAAGCTGCTCTAAGTGAAGATCCTCTACTGCCACCATGCTCAGCACCGCTCGAATAGTACTCATCTTGACTACAGGATAAAAGATCTCTGTGAAGTCGATACCTGCTCTCTGCTGAAATCCTTTTACAACCAGCCTGGCCTTGTATCGCTTCTTCCCGCCTTGCTCTTCCTTCAGCCTGTAAACCCATTTGTTTGACAGTGCTTTCTTCCCCTTGGGCAGATCCACCAAATCCCACGTTTGATTCTGCTCCAATGACTTCATCTCATCATCCATGGCCAACTCCCACTCCTTCCTGGTATCAACCTCCAATGCCTCCGTGAAGCATTCAGGTTCGCCATTATCTGTGAGCAGCAAATAACTAAGAGTCCCATCATACCTTTGAGGAGGCTTCCCATGAGTACTACGAGTGCACCTTCTTAGTTGTGGAGGGGGTGCCAATGCTTCAGGTTCTTGCTCTGACTGAGTCTTCTGACCAGAATTTGTAGACTCCTCTTCAGGATCCACAAAACACGGCTCAACAGGTTTTGTTTCTGATTCAGTGCTCTGCTGCATTTTCTCATTGAATACCACATCATTACTACGAATGATCTTCTTGTGTTCGGGATCCCAAAGCCGGTACCCAAACTGTTGACCTCCGTATCCAACGAAAATACACTTCTTTGATTTGGCGTCTAGTTTGCTTCTTTGACTGGAATCAACATGGACATAACTGGTACAACCGAATACTCGTAAGTGCGCCAAATCAATCTTCTTCGCTGTCCATGCTTCCTCAGGAATCCCAAATTCAAGTTTCTTTGATGGCCCTCTGTTGATCAAGTAGGCAGCAGTGTTAACTGCTTCCGCCCAAAACTGCTGTGGCAATCCAGCATGTATCCTCATACTCCTGGCACGCTCATTAATTGTTCTGTTCATCCTTTCAGCAACTCCATTTTGTTGTGGTGTTCCTGGAACTGTCCTTTGCCTGACGATCCCAGCATCTGCACAGTAGTCCTCAAACTCCCTGCTACAATACTCACCACCGTTGTCCGATCTCAGGCATTTCAACCTCTTTCCTGTCTCGAGTTCTACCATCGCCTGCCATCTCCTGAAGACCCCAAATACCTCTGACTTGTGCTTCAAGAAGAACACCCAAAGCTTCCTGGTAGCATCATCAATAAAAGTAACATAGTACGGAGATCCACCAATGGAAGAAACTGGTGCAGGCCCCCACACGTCCGTGTGCACGAGATCTAGCTTTTCTTGCTTCCGAGGTTTACCTTCTTTGTTGAATGAAACACGCTTCTGCTTTTCGAGAACACAATCCTCACAGAAGTCCATCTCAACACTCCTGAGACCCTGCAGCTTTCCCAACTGGTGCATCACCTCCAGTCCCTGATAACTCATGTGCCCAAGTCTACAATGCCATAACTTGGTGTCCACATCTGCTGCAACAACTCCAATAGAGTTCTCCGTGCCGTTGGTGACATAAAGTGTCCCAACCTTCTTGCCACTAGCCACCGTCAACAAACCTCTGGATATCTTCCACTGATCAGCTGTGAAAGTAGCCTTGTACCCCTGGCTCGCCAACTGTCCAACAGAAATCAGATTTCTCTGCAGTTGAGGTACGTGCCGTACGTCCTCAAGCTCAAGTGAAGATCCAGAAACCAACTTCACTTCCGCGCTTCCCCTTCCTTGTATGGTGCAAGGCTCTCCATCCCCTAGGTAGACTTTGCCAAAGTCTCCCTTCTCATATCCTCCAAGAAGCTTCCGTTGGGATGTAGCATGGAAAGACGCGCCCGAGTCTATCACCCAAGACTCGTCACAGGTAGACAAAGATAGAACGAGGGCATCCATATCACCGTCTTCAGCAAGATTTGCCAGATCCTTGCTGACTCCTTCGGTGTGGTCGCCTTGCTTCCCTTTAGGAGATTTGCAATCCCTCCTAAAGTGCCCCGTCTTCCCGCAGTTCCAGTACTTCGCTCCCTTGTTCTGAGGTGCTCGAGACCTGCTGGATCTCGACTTCGAGTCGCTTCGAAATCGACCGTCCTTCTTTTGTCTTCCCCGGTCAGAGGTGTTTAGTGCACTTCCAGACGACTCCGTAGCTCCAGAAGATTTCCTTCTTGCTTCTTCACTCAGAAGCACTCCCACAACGTCATCAAAAATCAACTTCCCCGTTGCCGAAGAGTTGCTCACCGCCATCACCAGGCCCTCCCAGCTATCAGGCAATCCGGAGAGGATTAACAATGCCCGAATCTCATCGTCAAAACTAATCTCCACTGACTCTAACTGGGCCGTGAGTCCATTGAACTCGTTGAGGTATTCTGCTACGCTGCCGCCATTTTTCATACGAAGATTAAACAACCTCTTCATGAGAAATACCTTGTTTGATGCTGAGGGTTTCTCGTACATCCGCGACAATGTTGCCATCAACTCCATCGTCGTCTTCTCATTTTTGATGTTGAATGCCACTTGGGATGCAAGTGACAATCTGATGGTGCCGAGCGTCTTCCGATCGAGGACCTCCCAGTCTTCATCGGACATCTTCTCTGGTTTTTTTGCTCTACCTCCAAGAGGTAAATAGAGATCCTTCTGGTAAAGGTAATCTTCTATTTGCATCTTCCAAAATCCGAAGTTCGTGCCATTGAACTTCTCAATTCGCAACTTCCCTTCATCCGCCATTGCAGAATAACCAATAGCTCTGATACCAATTGTTGTCAGCGCCCCGCACCGGAACCCACTCACACCAGCGCCGCCACCGACGTCGGACAAGCAAGAGAGATACAAACGGATAAGCACTCTCTTGCTCCCTCGACTCCGGACTCAAGGATCACCTCTTCGCTCCGCCTACGAAGGGCAAAAGATTACCCCGTGGTATCAGTAGGGTAAAACACTTGAGCACCGCAACGGATTATCAAAGATCAAAGGAAGAAGAAGGAAGAAAATAGCAAAGCAAACACAAAAATGTAACAAGGTTCGGCTACAAATAGCCTACGTCCTCCACCGCTCCAAATCTCAATAAGGATGAACTGATTACAGAGATAGCACACACCCGAACGATCACAAGCGATCGATCTACAAGAGATTCACACAGAATTCCCTTTGCACAAGAAGTAGGATCCCAATCCTCTTCTTCTCTAGAACCCTAGCCTCACAAACAAGAGTCTCTCTCAAATATACGGCCAATCACCTTTTTCCTAGGGCTCTCATGAGTCCTATATATAGTCTCAAGACCTTCAGATGATCATAGCCGTCGAAACGCCACCAAAAACACCAAAAGAAAATCGTCCGTACGATTTTTGCGAGCCCGAGTCGACTCGGCTGAAGTCCGAGTCGACTCTGGCACGTCTGAACAACTTCCAGTTTAACTGGCACGATCTCGAGTCGACTCGACTATATCTCGAGTCGACTCGACGATGCTCCGAGTCGACTCGACTGTAGTTCGAGTCGACTCTGACAGTCCAGACAGAAACATGGTTTTTGCGGCTTTCTCCTCTCGGGTCGACTCGACAGACCTCGAGTCGACTCGACTGTTCCCGAGTCGACTCGACTGAAGCTCGAGTCGACTCCGACAGTCCGCCAGACAGAAAACTATGCAGAATTGATTTTCCTTCAATTCTCTTCATCACCAAAGGTCTCCACATACCCCAACAAGTGGAAAACTCTTTCTCCACTTTATATTATTGCCCTGGCCAAGGTCTTAGAACTCAGTCTAACAAATCACATAGGATCACTCCTCTTCTATCAAGGTCGATAGATTCATTGGGAGTGCATACCCTACTCCTACAGTGAACTTACTGCAGCCAATCTACACTACAAGGACCCATATGACTAGAGACCATGTATACGTGTAGTCAAACTACAATAACCTCACTGTGAGTAGCTGAAGCACCGCAGGTCAAAGGACCAGTCATACTACTGCAACATCAAGCAAGTCACTGACGAATGGATAGACATGCAAGTGACTTCTTGTCTTGGTCACGCTCAGTACCCTTGTTCTCTAACAAGCACCTGCACTATCACTTCAGTGTCCCTACACTGTGGACTCAAGTCTCGTCCATCCAAAAGAAAAGTGATCTGTGCACTGATCGGATCGATCACCGTCCTCGTGATGATCCATTGATCAGGAGCATTTAGAAATTAATCACCAATGATACATGGCTCAAATTCTCAACTCTTGAGAATATGCATCATCATCTTATTAATTTTTTGGACGATTCATAGACACATAAACAATATGAATGAAAAGAATGCCCATTTATTAATCAATAATAATAAAGTCAAGTACCAAATTATGTCCTAGAATTAATAATGTGTCAGCCAGATTGGCTTCTAGGGCATACTTCTAACAATCTCCCACTTGCACTAAAGCCAATCAGCCATAAACCTAAGCCCCATCTTCTCAAGATGCGCTTTAGTTTTCTGCCGACTTAGCTGCTTAGTGAATGGGTCCGCCACATTTTCTGTGGAGTCTACTCTCTGATCCTCTACTTATTTTCTTTCGAGGTAGTCGCTTATTAGGTTAAACTGCCGCTCTATGTGCTTCGATTTCTAGTGAGACATTTGGCTCCTTAGCTAGTGCTATGGTGCCTTTGTTATCGTAGTAGAGTGTTATGTTATCTGATGACATTACACCTAACTCTGCAATGAACTTTTTAAACCAAAAGATTTCCACTGCACCCTTAGAGACGGCTTAACATTCAGCTTCTAAGGTAGAATCTATAATGATCGGTTGTTTGGAACTCTTCCAATTTACTGAACCACCATTGCACATATTCTGATGTAGACTTTCTATCATCAATATGTGTGCATCCTTCTACCTTCAACTCTGATCTTCTCCCAAAGACCAAGAACAAGTCCTTGGTTCTTCTCAAGTACTTAAGACTGTTCTTCACAGCTATCCAGTGCTTTTTGCCTGGATCTGATTGACATATGCTCGTGACATTCACAGCATGTACTATATCAAGTCATGTACATAGCATGGCATACATGAGGCTCCCTATTGCTGATGCATAGGGGATCTTGCTCATGCGTTGAATCTCTTCAGATGTGTTGGGTCACATCTTCTTGGAGAGATTAATTCCATGCCTTAGGGGTAAGAGACCCCTTTTAGAGTTTTCCATGCTGAACCTTTTCAGCACTTCCTCTATGTACATCTTCTGTGATAGGCCAAGCATCCTTTTAGATCTATCTCTATAGACCTTTATTTTCAAATTATAGGATGCTTCCCCAAGGTCTTTCATGGAGAACCTTTTTGACAACCTGACCTTGACCGAGGTTAGCATGGGAATATCATTCCCTATCAGGAGGATGTCGTCCACGTACAGTACGAAAAATACAACAGCACTCCCACTAACCCTTTTGTAAACACATGGTTCCTCTTCGTTTTTGATGAAATCAAACGTTTTGATTGCGTCATCGAAATGAGTGTTAACTCCAACTCCGAGATGCTTGCTTTAGTCCATAGATGGACCTTTGCAGCTTGCAGACCTTGTGATCTCCATCACTGGAAGTGAAACTCAAAGGCTGTTCCATATAGATGTCTTCATCAAGATATCCATTCAGAAAAGCTGTTTTCACATCCATCTGCTAGATTTCATAATCATGAAATGCTGCAATGGCAAGTAATGTTCGGATGGATTTCAGCATGGCTACAGGTGAAAAGGTCTCCTGATAGTCAATGCCCTCGCGCTGACTATACCCTTTCGCCACAAGCTTTGCCTTATAGGTCTCTACCTCTCCATCCGAACCTATCTTCCTTTTGTAGATCCATTTTCATCCAATAGGTACAATAACTTCTGGTGGATCTACTAAGGTCCAGACTTGGTTGGAATGCATGGAGTCTAACTCTGACTTCATAGCTTCCAACCATTTCTCGGAATCGATATCAGATATCGCCTCATCATAGATTTTGGGATCCTGCGTGTGATCCCTATCTGCCATTTCCTCGGTATCCTCTTCTAGTATACCTAAGTATCTATCGGAAGGATGGGAGACCCTACTTGATCTGCGAGGTGGTTGAGGGACATCGTGTACTGGCTCTGTATTAATGGGTTCGATAGGATCCATGACTCGTTGCTTTTCAGAGACTTTCTCTTCAAGCTCAATTTTCCTCCCACTGCCTCTATCAAGGATAAACTGGTTTTTCCAAGAAGATGGCGTGATGGCTCACAAACACATTGTGATCCTCTGAGACGTAAAAATTGTATCCTAATGACTCTTTAGGATATCCTATAAAACGAGCACTTATGGTCCTAGCCTCTAAATTGTCTGCCTGTAGTCTCTTGACGTGGGCCGGACATCCCCAAATCTTGGTTTCTTACCATGTCATATCTCATATGGTGCGGTAGGAATGGACTTTAGAGGGAACTCTATTCAACAAGTAAATAGCTGAAAATAGGGCATCTATCTAAAGAAACAAGGGTAAATCAGTGAAGCTCATCATGGACTGGACCATATCCAATAGGGTCCGATTCCTCCTCTCTGACACTCCATTGAGCTGAGGTGTACCAGGAGGAGTCCATTATGAAACTATACCATTCTCCTTGAGATAATTACAGAACTCTCCATTAAGGTATTCACTTCCTCGATCTGATCGAAGAACCTTAACGAGTTTTTGTGCTTATTTTTCTACTTCATATCTAAGCTTTTTGAACCTTTCAAAAGTTTCATATTTGTGTCTCATACACATATCCATACCGTGAGTAATCATCAGTAAAATGAAGTAAAAAATTACAACCCCTAGCCTGCACATCGAATGGGCCACACACATCAGTGTGTACTAGGATAAGTATTTCAGTGGACCTCCCTATGTCCTACAAAGGATAATTTGGCCATTTTTTCTTGAAGGCAGATTTCATCAAATCAAATATGACTCGAAAGTCAATGAGCCCAAAAGCTCATGTTTCTCCAATTTCTTTATTCTGTCTTCTCCTATATGGCCAAGCCTGAGGTGCCATAAATACTTTAGATTTATCTCATTTTTGGATCTATTAGATCCTATGGTATTCACTGTTTGCTCAGATATATTCACAGATACATCCATATGTATGTGATAGAGACTGTCAATTATAAAACCATGTTGAATCAATTTATTTTTAAATAAAAATCTTTCTGTGCTAAATAAAATACAGAAATCAAATTTCTACTAGCAATAGGTAACAGTCCCTAAGTATCCTGAGCATATCTGACATACCTTCTGATGGTCTGTCACCCTTCATGTTCTTTATGCTTCCCATGTATGTAGGACAGTTCCTCTTCCAATGGCCGTTCATGATGTAATGGAAACACTTTTCCTTGGAATTGGCCTTTTTCTTGGAACTTCCTTACTTGGTTTTTTCTTAGATCTCTGCTTCTTCGCAGGCTTCTTCTTCTTCCAAATAGACTATCTCTTGAAAGTAGAAACCAACTTGACAGCGAAAACGATGCCCCTTGAACTTCTTCAAGGTCCCTAAGTTAGTTACCAATTTATTTAACAATTCTATTTTGGTGCATACAAGCTTGTTCATATGGTAATTTACTATAAACTGTTCATATGAAGCTAGAAGGGATTGTGGGATCAAATCCATTTGCAATTCCTTGTGCATGGTCATGCCGAGCTTCTCAAGCTTCTCTAAGTCCTTTATCATGGTCAAACCATGATCATGGACAGACTGTCCATCGCACATCTTTTGCCTTGAAGAGCCTCTTGGACACTTCAAAACATGTTGCGCGACTCTGATCGCCATACAACTCTTGCCGGTGATTTAATATGTTCCTGGCAGTCTTCATGTTCTCATGCTGGCATTGTAATTCATTGGACATGGATGCCATTGTGCAGCATCTAACCTTATTGTCATTGTTCGTCCACTTTAGCATGCGTCTTATGCTGATCAGTGATCGGACAGATTGGTAACATGGGGATTCCATGATCTAGCACATACCCTAATTTCATAATTCAAAATTATTTTTGAAATTTGCTGGGCCAGTCTTTATAATTGGATTTGGTCAAACGATTGTTCTATAGGATATGAGTTAAAAGTCTAGAAGCTGACTTTATAATCCTCAGAGAGTAAAGATTCTAGTTAGAATTTTGTACTTGATCCTAATTTGTTCTAGGGTCTTTTAGAACAAATGTTCCTCCCACTATTTTCTCGAATCCCTCACACTCCCCTGGTAGGGAAACGGAAATCCTACGCGACTAGGGTTTCTAGTGGGTACTGCGGTCCCACCGATTTACATGCCACCTCACCTAACAGTTATTGGTGACACATAAATTGATGAATGTACAACTCTTGTATAATGCTTCTCAAGCATGTTGCAGTGCTACTTGGTCTCTAAGCCATGAAGACTTCTCCTAACAGTTATTGGTCCCATTTCTTAGTTAAGTCAGACCCACCGTATATCCGTAGAAATAAAGTCGTTATTGGGTCCTCACCTAACAGTTATTGGTGCCCAACCCTACCTTTATCCTACAACATCTCATGTCTATAGAGAGGTCCAGCCCCCCGATGCAACTTGCCCACTGTGTCCAGCCGAGACAAATCAACATCAGAAAGACCTTAGCAGCTCTACTATAGTGGAAGACCTATTGACTTAATATTGGTTAATCAGGTCTTAGTATTTGCAACTTGAGCTCTTCATAAGAGGTAATCGAACAATTGGCCAGGTAAGCAGGTGGGAGGCTCCCCTTACTCAGAGAGTAAGGTCCTAATTAAGTAACCACCTTTCATGCTTTCCTAGACACCAATTAGATCAATTAATCTAATATGACCCGCTCATGTTGGTTCACTCTCGACTTGATTGAGGAGGTTTTAGTTTAGGTCTCTTTCGATTGGCAACTCGCATCTTATGCACACTTCCATCTACCCGCTATGCATAGGCATAAACATTAAACATCCAGGAATATATATAAGAAAGTAAATGTAACTGGTGATGATCATGGATCCAGGATGGGTCATAGTGCAAGCACATGCATGTCAATTGGTTTGATCGTCTTCAACTCTTGACTCGATCTTGATCCCTTAGGTTCAATTATAATCAACTCCTTGATCCATCTTCAATCAACCTATGATCTGAATCCGTGCAAGGCTTGCTTGTAGGAGGCATACATCGATCAACCATCGACGTGCAACATACATCACAGATTACATTCCAGATAAAATTCGAAAATAAAAGAATAATTACAACCCTTTTTCGATGAGACATGCAGGTCACTAATACATGAATTTAAGATGCTCGCAGGCATCTGGAAAAATGATTTACATGTTATCACATAACATCACAGAACATTTCGGGCATTGCAGAACATTTCAGCACATTCACAAAAGGGTCATCCATGATCATCACCATTCGCATCACATGCATAATTTTAATTTACAGATCTGAAACTTAATTGATTACCTCATCTCATGAGTCGCTGATCATGCAAGGGATGATTCTTAAATAATTGTAATCATATTAATTACATAACAGAATCATTAATCAATGCATACCAAAATTCAGCATGCAGAAAAATTCTGCAGCCTGAAATTCTGCATGCATAAAAATCAGCAGGCATAATCTATTAATTTTCAGATCTAATATGCCTTGATCCTTTTAATCCTAATCGTAATCTACGAAGCCTAGGCTCTGATACCACTGTTAGAAAACCCCGATCATGCCGCTGAAATTTAAAAATTATTCAGATGCAGCGGAAGAGGCATGCGCGGGATCAATCGTTCATCGCATGAACGTTGTTCAAAAACCGTTCGTAGATAGATAAGGATTAAAAACTTTTTAAAACATTAGAAGATCAGATCTTCACCTTGTGCGGGTAGATGATCACCGCAAACTGAAGTTCGTGGTTTAGGATGAAGGTTCGCTTGAAGCCGTTCAAGTGCCCGGCCTCTACGGGTATCCACACGAAGCAGAGGACCAATCCAAACGCTCTAATCTCCCCGGGGTGCTAGCTCCCTTGCAGAGATATGTTTTGATGGCTGATCTCCTCTCTTTCAATCAACCCTTGATTGTGCTTAAGAGGAGGAAGAAGAAGAAGGGATCAGGAAGAAGATCCAAAAGGCTAGATGCAGCCTTTCCTTCCCTTGCGTTGAATCCCAAACGGAGGAGGAAGAAGGAGACCGCCAAGGGTCTTCCTCTCTTCTTGCTGGCAGCTGATCCAAGAGGAGAGGAGAAAGGGGGGGGGGGGAGTGCGTACCGCCACAAGGGGAGAGATTCTCATCTATTAGGTCAGCCCCCAAAAAGCCCCCTTTAAATAACAAGTGGAGCTCCTAACTTTTAGGAGCTCCCTTGAATTAATTCCAAGAGGGGCGCCGGCCCCTCTTGTTGCCGCACCATAGACTCAAAGGAGGAGGGGCGTGAGCCCCTCCCTCTCATGTTGCCCTAGTCCTCCTCTAAGGAGGATTAGGTGGCCCCTATTTGGTTTAGTCCTAATCTAATTAGGGTTTAACCAAATCATGAATCAATCGGGTTCAATCTATGCTAGTTCTAATCCAATTAGAACTTGAATGAACCATGACTCAATTGAACTCTTCAATCCTAACCCAATTAGGAGTCATGTTGATTCATGAGATTAATAATTAATTAGGACTTAAGAAACCCTAATCCAATTAGGACTTATTTAATTTTAGTCCTAATCCAATTAGGACTCTAATTTGAATCCGAAGTCCTAATCCGATTAGGACTTTAGGAATCCTACTCCAAGTAGGAATCCAATTTTAATTCAAAACTCCTAATCTAATTAGGATTGTAGGAATCCTACTCAAAGTAGGAATCCCAGTCCTACTCCAACTAGGATTTCCAGTCCTAATCCAATTAGGACTCTAGGAATCCTACTCGAAGTAGGATTTGTGTTTAAGTCCAATTAATTAATTCCATTGTTCCTTCTTCAACTGAATATCAATCGAATTGATTACTTGTGATTCCTAATCACGATTCAACCATCGGATCGGTCAATACTTCTAGTGTGTGTGACCCCATAGGTTCTACTCTGACTGGTAGTGAGATATATTATGATCTCTATCACAATATCATTGAAAACTCCTTTCAATGGATTGGAACGATTCCAACTCTACTCATTAGGGTTTATCGATCATCGAGATAATCCCTGTGAGTCCCACCATCCACCAGTGATACCTAGCAGCATGTAGTGGCTACCCAGTAGAATAGAATGATGAACTTCTATGAGGATGATAGTGTTATTTTGATGATTAACAAGCAATTATCTAGAGTATATTATAAGTTAAATTGATACTTCATTTATAAGTTCATTACTCTCAGTATATTTGTATGAATTGATATAGATACATGTCTTTGTTCATTTGAATGAATCTAACCTTGAGATGCAGCAAAGTGTAGATTGAGTCGACCCAAAGGTTGATTGGGTCGACCTCGGCACATCAAGAAGTCATTTGGCACACTTCTGCAAAATTGGCACAGATGAACAGTGGTTGAGTCGACCCAAGCTTGAGTCGACCCAAACCCTGAGAGGGTCGACCCAAAGGCAAGACAGAAAGGCAGACAGAAAATGGTTCTCTGGAATTACTGAGAGGGTCGACCCAAGAAGAAGTTGAGTCGACCCAAGTGAACTTTGAGTCGACCCAAAGAATGGTTGGGTCGACCCATGGGAAGGAAGGCTGAAATTTCAAGTTTCTGTGTTTTCTGAGAGGGTCGACCCAAGGAATGTTTGAGTCGACCCAAGTGAATGTTGGGTCGACCCAAGGACAGGTTGAGCCGACCCAAACACGGGCTGAAGCATAACGGCTAGTTCTGCAGATGTACTTTTTGTCCTTTCCAAGGTCAGTAACGGCTAGTTTTTCAAATCTAACCATTGGGGCTTGTCCAAAGGATGTGGGAAGCTATTTAAAGGGGCACTATTCATCAGATAGAACAACTTTTGAAAGGAATATCAAAGAGTACATAAGAAAACAAAAGTGCCCTAATCTTCTTCATCAAGAGCTTCATTCAAGAATCAAAGAAAGGGATTGAGCAGATTCAAAGAGGCATCAAGAGCTCCATCCTCCCTTGAAGAGTGAAGCATCCTTGACAAAGAAGAGAGAAGCCACTTCAAAGCGATAAATATTTTCTAACTCTTCTTTGTGGTTAATATTGTTTCATTTGCTCATTTAGGAGTTTGAATCTCTCTTTTTGTTTGTCGAACTATTTGTAAAGGTTCGTTGGTGAACCCGTAAAACCAACAAAGGTTTTTGGTGAACCCGAAAAACCAAAGTGTAAAGGTTCGTTGGTGAGCCCGTAAAACCAACAAAGGTTTTTGGTGAACCCGGAAAACCAAAGGGTAAAGGTTCGTTGGTGAGCCCGCAAAACCAACAAAGGTTTTTGGTGAACTCGGAAAACCAAAGTGTATAGATTCGTTGGTGAGCTCGTAAAACCAACAAAGGTTTTTGGATTGTGAGCCCGGAAAACAATCCAACTGTAATCCGCGAGATTATAGTGATTTCCCAAGGGGTCGCTTGGGGAGTGGACGTAGTTGCTAAGGAGAGCGCCGAACCACTATATATTGTTGTGTTTGTGTTGTGCTTGTGTTTACATTTATTCTTGCATTATCTTCCATCTTTGTTCTAGTTTAACTCATTCAAATAATCTAAGAAAGCAACCACCGCACTTAATTAAGAAAGCTTTTAAAACACCAAAATTGAGAAGAAACCAATTCACCCCCCCCTCTTGGATTGTCACCTTGGGCAACAAGTGGTATCAGAGCAAGGTGCTCTAATAGTACTCATTGATCTCACAATCAAGAGTTAAAGATCATGACAACCCAAGTGGGATGTTCTATGAGTGAGGAACAATTAATTGATAGACCTCCACTATTTGATGGTATAAACTACACATATTGGAAAGCACGCATGCGCATTTTCATTCAAGCACATGACTACGATTTATGGAGTATCATAGTCAATGGGCTACATACAAATGCTAATCATGATAAGAAAATGGCTCAGCAAAATGCAAAAGCCATGAATATTCTATATTGTGCATTGGATGATAGTGAACTTAATAGCATATCTTTTTGCATAACTGCTAAGGAAATATGGAATATGCTTGAAGTTAAATATGAATGCACTAACGTTTCTAGTGAATTTGAAACTAGTTCCGAACAAGAAGAGCATCAAACTGAAACTGAAAATCTATGCTTTGTAGCACATGAAGATGAGGTATGTACTCGAACACAAAGTGATTTCACATTCAAAAATCAAGTACATACTGAAGCTCAATCTGATTTTACATTTGATGAACTTCATGATGCTTTTTCTGATTTATACTTAGAATATAAGAAGCTTAGTTTAAAGAATAAAAAGCTAAATCAGAAAAATCTATCTCTTGCTGAAAGCTATGATATAACTCAGAAAAATAATAAATTACTTTCAGAAGACAATGAAAGGCTAACTAAAGAAGTTAACAAATTTAAGCCAATAGTTGAAAAATTTACTATCAGCTCTGAAAAACTGAACTTAATGATAAATAATCAAAGAGCTGAATTTGAAAAGGCTGGATTAGGATATCAATCTTGGTACACACAAAAATCCCTTAATGATATATGTGTTAAATCCTCCACTATCTATCCTAAAACGGATTCTAATTTATCTGATGAGCCTAATGAACAAAAACAGAAAATTAAAAATCCACCATCTACTTATATTAAATCGATGTTTGTTAAATTTAATAAGAGTATGCAGAAATACATTCCTTATAATCCTAAAATCTGCAAGCCTATGGACAAAATAGCCATTAAGAAAATATGGATTCCAAAAGGAACAATAATAGCTAACCTACAAGGACCCAAAAAAGCTTGGGTTCCTAAGTTGAAAATCTGAATATTTTCTGTAGGTGTGTCTAGCACTCAAGGCTCCAACAAAAGATGCTAACTTAGAAATTGGGTGCTCTAGACATATATTAAAGAATGAAACTTAAAATATACTTTAGAAAAATAATTGAAATGAAAAGAATAATGAAATTAGTAATCCTTGCATCTCATCATTCTCTTTGCCTTAGTATCTAATTAAAACATAAATTGGGGGTATTAATCAATTTTGTGATATAGGTATTATTTTAAAAAAAAATATAATCAAATCACTTCATTTTATAGTATGCCTTACTTACTGCCGGATAAGTTGCTAAATGATTAATCAATTTATTAAGAATAACTCTATGAATTCTCTATATGCTTGATTGAGAGTTTTTATCAATGGTATTATCTTATTGATCATAGACATGAGAATGTATACTTGGTATGCCTTTAAATATATGCACTATGAATACCAAGATTAAAGAAACCACTTTTGGCATATAAAATCAACTCATACTAGTATGGACTTAATCTCAAAAGACCTTGTCATTGGTTCACTTAGATTAATTTTCGCAAGGTCAAAGTTTGCTATGTATGTCATCTAGAAAAATAAACTAGAATCATTTCTAAATTTGAAAACATTGGTTCCACCTTTTAGCCATTGGAAATTCTCCATAAGAACTTATTTGGATCTCTAGGATTGTGAACCTAGGAGATAAGCTCTCTAATTTTGTAATTATGGATGATTTCTCAAAGCTAATGTTGGTTTTATTCTTGGCACTTAAATTGAAATATTTTCCGTTTTGGCACAAACTTACAAAAGGTTTCAAATGAAAAAGGTTTGCAAACTGTGAAAATTCATGGCACAGCTTTGAAAACCAATTTGTTGATAAAATGGTATTGAATACAATTGTGCTTACACCAAGAACACTATTGCATATAGGGGTTATAAAAATATAAAAAAAAATATATATATATAGAACCTTTGTTGTGTAAGGACAATGCTTTGTGATAGCAACTATCATCACAGCTTGTCATATTATAAGATTTCTATTAACTATTTTTAAAGAAAACCCCATGTGAACTCATGAAAAACAGAAAATCAAATGTTGCATACCTTCATGTTTTTCAGTTATACATATTATGTTCTCAAGAATGAAATATATGCCAAATCTGATAAAACAAGTATTTCTTTGGATATTACTCTTTAAGCAATGCATATAGAATATTCAATGAAAAGATACTAGTTGTAGAAAGATCAATTTATATTATTCTTATTAAAACTAGATCTTTTATTGAGAATATAGTTTATCACTTTGATTCTATGTAACAATCTGAATTTTGATAGAAACAACTATTTAAGATAATTTGATTAAAACTTAACTAGTATATCTTATTGATAATTATCTTAAGCAAATAGAATCTAAGCTAAATTGCTTTTGAAAATAAGAAATTGGTTTGACTTTGATAAATCTTCTTATTGCCTCACATGGGTGTCCTTGAACCATATTATTTAATAAAGTTATCTCTTCAGTTCAAGTGACTTGTGCTTGCTTATATTTAGGCAATCTCTTGAGTAAAGTGACTCAAATTCAATTATTGTCATGTCTCATGTTGAGTCATCTAGTTAAGAGATATGTTGTATGAATGTTTTTGTATCCTAGAGAACCTAATGAATTGCCTTCAAGAAAAGAAAGAGATTTTGCTAATGATACAGGATTTGTGAGCAAGAAATTTCAACTTGAAGGACACCTCGATGAAAGATACAATAAACATTCCCTTGAAAACAAAAAAAAAAGGGAAGATTTTCTTCAGCCAAGGGTGTAAAGAATCTAAAAGGTATTTGGCTTGAAGAATGCTAAATGCACTGGTAATCTAAACTCTTCTCTTGTGAGTTAGTTGAGCAAAATCAATAGTCTGAAATTATATGGTAGCATGATTAAACCTTTAATTGCTGATCATCTTGATATCATGCTTCATTCTCATGCTAGTGATGATTGTTTCATGGTGTGATTAAATTGAAGTTTACTTTTTCCTATATAATGCATAACCATGAAATACACAAGTTTATGCCTCAAATCTCTAATTCAAAATAACTTGTGATGAGCTATGAATCATTGGGCATAATGAAAATGCTGTTTGCATGATATACATTTATATGCAGCATATTAGATTAATTCTTTATTCTGCTCTTTCATGTAAATTACTTGAGAATAACAAAAAGAGGGAGATAAAGAAAAGAAAATGAACAATTATTCAAGGGAAGTAAATCTAAGTAAAGGCAAATACTCCAATCTTTAGGAAAAGCAAAACAAGCATAATATATTTGGCACATTTGTGAGACTAATATGAACATTCCTTTGGAAGAGATAAAATCCGTAATAAATTACACTTAAACAGGGAGAGTTTGAAGTGAACATTTTAACATTTCTATATTGCTCATCATAGGGATGGTGCCAATAGGGAGGCTAGTGGTAGTACCCGGCACTATTTGACCCAACTATTCGGTGTAGGGTATATTAGGGACAGCACAAGAGGGAGGCTAGTGGTAGTACCTCGTGCCCCTTCCAACTCTACCGGATAGGGAGCAAATAGAGTATAGAGCATAAGAAGGTAAAAATGAAAGTATATAAGAAGAATCAAGTCAAATTTTTTAATCACTTGAAAACACACTTTAAGGATGAAATCAGTGCAAGATTATATTTAAATAGGAGGAGTTTATTTGAAAAGAATTGATTTTGATTTTTGACATGCTTGTTCTGAATATTTTAATGCATAATATATTTTGCATGTCACATGATGTTTTGAATTATATGTTTTCAATATTCAAATAACAAAGATCTTTCCTAAATATAACTTGTAATGCTTCATGCCTATAAAATTTGATTGAAACATGTTATTACCAACAACAACATCATTTTGTTTTAATGAATATATTTTGAAAAATAACAGAAAAGAATAATTTGAATTTGCAAATTAGGCAAAATGAATTGATTCCGATTTATCTTTTATCTTGCCTAACATTAGTACATAATGTCCTCCAATTTGTACCAAAATTTAATATGAATTACAAAGATTCTGGATGTGCTCTAATGTTCTTGAAATATGTGTTTTCAATCTTAATAATTTAAGATAAGCTACAATGTAGAAGATGCATATCTCAAATTATAATCCTGAAAGCCTCCTTGAAAATTTTTATGAAATTTAGAATCTGATTTTGTATAAAAGCTTAAACTTAATTTAAAAATGCTTCTATCATTGCATTTTTGTAACTTTCATTATATGTTTCAATGATTGCATCATTTTGGGAAATAACTCAATATGATTTCTAGATAAAAACTACGGTTTAAGAAAAATAGAATTACTTTTGATGCCTTGATTGTTTGCTCCGATACGCATCTGAAACATATCATTTTCTATCTTATAAGTTTATTAAAATTAGTCTAAATGATGCATTTTTCAATGATCTTGATTGCAAACAAATGGTTCTAAACATATGATGTTATTTTGATATTAAAAAGATTTATTGTGCTTCATGTATACATTGCTGAGAAACTATGACTAAGAAATTGAAATTTATAAATATACACCTTGAATGTTTTATATTTGATTCATGATCATTCTTGTTAATTTCTGAATTTAACTGTTGTACTTACAAAGCATGAATTGATATCAAGAGCCTTGCATACAAGAAAGAGACATGATTTAAAGCTAAATCATTAAAGATTACTCTATGTAAATTTGGCAAAGGACTTTTAGCATGCTTTTAATGTCAAATTGGTTTCATACTGATATCAATTTAAGCATATTTTGGTATTAGACTTTGTGCTTCATTGAATATCTTTTGAAAGTTGGATTTTCATGTGTACTTAATTGGTAAATCACTTGTTTTGAAAACTAAGTGAAAAGAATTCCATTTGTCTTAGTATTGAAAATTTACTTTGGAATCCACTAATGAGCTCTTATTGGCTTGCACTTTAGTGTTTCAATCCTGAGCCAATTCATTTTAATTGATTTTGATGCTATGATCTTTAAAGGAGTAAAAGAAAGTCTTTAAGAGAGCTTTAAAAGAACTTCCAAAACCCTGAATTTTATGTGTCCTACATTGCATAAATTCATATTTTGGTATCTATGCTCCAATACTTTTATATCATGAAAGAACTTTGAAGTCATTAAGAATTAAGGATTCAACATAATCTTATGTTTTTCGAGTATATAAATTTTGATCTTTATCTGCTCTTATACTATACTCTAAAAATTAATTAGATTGCTCTCATGTTGCTATATACTTAATATATTAAAAAAAAAAAGGTATTGGATTTTCATTCGTACTTTCTTTGAATATTATTCTTGATACTCCTTGAAATAACTTGAAAAGGATTTCATCTACACTTGATTTCAAAACTATCTTTGGAATCTACATTTAGAGATCACTTCGGGCTTACATCCTAAATATCTCATTCCTAAAGCCAAACACATAGAAATAAGATATCATTTTATTAGGGATCATGTGCAAAATGGAAACATATGTATTGAGCATATATGTACTGAAAAATAATTAGCTCACATATTCACAAAACTCTTGAGTGAAGATAGAATCTGCACGCTAAGGAGGGAATTAGGCATATGTGATCCTTTTTATTGAAGAGATATAAAAGGGAGCAAGCAGTCTCATGATACATTCCTCCCATTTCTAAAAACCCATGAAACATGAGTCAAACTTGTAATCTATAGATTCCTTACTCATGTATCATTGTCCCAGAAAGAATTTGTAAGGATTGGAAGCAAGGAAAATTTTTAGAAGCGAAAAGGAAGAGAAAGGAAAAATTTCTGACCTTGGGTCGACCCAACCCAGAATAGAGTCGACCCAACGTTGAGTCGACCCAAAAAAATTCGTGAGTCGACCCAACGTCGGGACCCCACTATTAAAAAGGGGGACCCGAGAGCATTGTTAGGGCACTGTTTGCCCTTGTCCTCTTCTGAATATTCCTATTTTGATCAATGAAGTTTGAAGTTTGCTATTTATTGCATCTTTCCCATGTATCTTTTTGATGATAACAAAAAGGGGGAGAAGTAAAGTAAGAGTATTTATTTTAGGAGAAGTAAAGATCTTAGGAGAGAAGTAAAGATTTTGTAGATTAGATAAAGTAACAAAAAGGGGAGAAGTAAAGATATCTTTAGAGTAAGTAAAGAAAGATTGATAAGAGGAAAAGTAGAGAAAGGAGAAGTAAAGAAAGTTAAAGAAAGGAGAAGTAAAGAAAGTTAAAGAAAGGAGAAGTAAAGAAAGAAAGAGAAATAACTTGTAAAACAAATTAAAAATCATATAAGAAAGCTTATACATCTAAGGGGGAGCAATTTGTAGCAATGAAATTGATTAAATCAAAAATTTCTATCAAATTTCAGAATTTGGCACATATAAATTCAGAATTTGGCACGCACCTCTCGCACCCCGATACATAACCTGAAACTCATATTTTATCTCAAATTTTTGAAGTTTCATCGCTAATGAATTATAAATGAAAGGGGGAGCAATTCAAAGAGTCAAATTGGCAACATTTAAATAATATAGGGGGAGATTTCACTCTTATATATGAAAAGCTGAAATTCAGCAATTTAAACCCTTTTATAAACTGTTTTTAAAGACAAGTATCAATAGGCTTATACTCTTTATTTTGTAATCATCAAAAAGGGGGAGATTGAGGATGATAGTGTTATTTTGATGATTAACAAGCAATTATCTAGAGTATATTATAAGTTAAATTGATACTTCATTTATAAGTTCATTACTCTCAGTATATTTGTATGAATTGATATAGATACATGTCTTTGTTTATTTGAATGAATCTAACCTTGAGATGCAGCAAAGTGTAGATTGAGTCGACCCAAAGGTTGATTGGGTCGACCTCGGCACATCAAGAAGTCATTTGGCACACTTCTGCAAAATTGGCACAGATGAACAGTGGTTGAGTCGACCCAAGCTTGAGTCGACCCAAATCCTGAGAGGGTCGACCCAAAGTTAAGACAGAAAGGCAGACAGAAAATGGTTCTCTGGAATTACTGAGAGGGTCGACCCAAGAAGAAGTTGAGTCGACCTAAGTGAACTTTGAGTCGACCCAAAGAATGGTTGGGTCGACCCATGGGAAGGAAGGCTGAAATTTCAAGTTTCTGTGTTTTCTGAGAGGGTCGACCCAAGGAATGTTTGAGTCGACCCAAGTGAATGTTGGGTCGACCCAAGGACAGGTTGAGCCGACCCAAACACGGGCTGAAGCATAACGGCTAGTTCTGCAGATGTACTTTTTGTCTTTCCCAAGGTCAGTAACGGCTAGTTTTTCAAATCTAACCATTGGGGCTTGTCCAAAGGATGTGGGAAGCTATTTAAAGGGGCACTATTCATCAGATAGAACAACTTTTGAAAGGAATATCAAAGAGTACACAAGAAAACAAAAGTGCCCTAATCTTCTTCATCAAGAGCTTCATTCAAGAATCAAAGAAAGGGATTGAGCAGATTCAAAGAGGCATCAAGAGCTCCATCCTCCCTTGAAGAGTGAAGCATCCTTGACAAAGAAGAGAGAAGCCACTTCAAAGCGATAAATATTTTCTAACTCTTCTTTGTGGTTAATATTGTTTCATTTGCTCATTTAGGAGTTTGAATCTCTCTTTTTGTTTGTCGAACTATTTGTAAAGGTCCGTTGGTGAACCCGTAAAACCAACAAAGGTTTTTGGTGAACCCGGAAAACCAAAGTGTAAAGGTTCGTTGGTGAGCCCGTAAAACCAACAAAGGTTTTTGGTGAACCCGGAAAACCAAAGGGTAAAGGTTCATTGGTGAGCCCGCAAAACCAACAAAGGTTTTTGGTGAACCCGGAAAACCAAAGTGTATAGGTTCGTTGGTGAGCCCGTAAAACCAACAAAGGTTTTTGGATTGTGAGCCCGGAAAACAATCCAACTGTAATCCGCGAGATTATAGTGAATTTCCAAGAGGTCGCTTGGGGAGTGGACGTAGGTGCTAAGGAGAGCACCGAACCACTATATATTGTTGTGTTTGTGTTGTGCTTGTGTTTACATTTATTCTTGCATTATCTTCCATCTTTGTTCTAGTTTAACTCATTCAAATAATCTAAGAAAGCAACCACCGCACTTAATTAAGAAAGCTTTTAAAACACCAAAATTGAGAAGAAACCAATTCACCCCCCCCCCTCTTGGATTGTCACCTTGGGCAACACTCTAGGTGCAGTTATCGTGTGATACAGTCCTACTATCGTGGATCCCTACAGACCGGAGGTCATGGATAACTCGTCAAACCCCTTTGTCTGTCATATGTCAAGATTTATTCGACTCGAGTTCGTTAGTGGAAAACTCTTTCTCCACTTTATATTACTGCCCTGGCCAAGGTCTTAGAACTCAGTCTAACAAATCACATAGGATCACTCCTCTTCTATCAAGGTCGATAGATTCTATGTGAGTGCATACCCTACTCCTACAGTGAACTTACTGCAGCCAATCTACACTACAAGGACCCATATGACTAGAGACCATGTATACGTGTAGTCAAACTACAATAACCTCACTGTGAGTAGCTGAAGCACCGCAGGTCAAAGGACCAGTCATACTACTGCAACATCAAGCAAGTCACTGACGAATGGATAGACATCCAAGTGACTTCTTGTCTTGGTCACGCTCAGTACCCTTGTTCTCTAACAAGCACCTGCACTATCACTTCAGTGTCCCTACACTGTGGACTCAAGTCTCGTCCATCCAAAAGGAAAGTGATCTGTGCACTGATCGGATCGATCACCGTCCTCGTGATGATCCATTGATCAGGAGCATTTAGAAATTAATCACCAATGATACATGGCTCAAATTCTCAACTCTTGAGAATATGCATCATCATCTTATTAATTTTTTGGACGATTCATAGACACATAAATAATATGAATGAAAAGAATGCCCATTTATTAATCAATAATAATAAAGTCAAGTACCAAATTATGTCTTAGAATTAATAATGTGTCAGCCAGATTGGCTTCTAGGGCATACTTCTAACAATTTCATCTTCAAATGAACTCTTATATGATGAAGTCCTTAGAACTTATGTTATGATAAAGGAGGATTTATCTTTGAGTCCTTAAACTTGTTCGCGACCAAATGATATGTTGTTACTAGAACGACAGCATTAGCGAGATTAGGTCGTTGTGTGACATATACGTTGGTTGTCCTCTTAACCAAGGAGTGTGGAGACACTGGTATGCCATACAAGTGAAGTGTAGGAGTACATTTTACTGAACGTGACCAACTCCGGAATGCTCTACTGTCGAGAGATGTTCCGAGTGGATATGGGTATAAGTTTGGCCCTCTGACCTGAGACCGCAACCTGTGACTAGCAAGCAACTCACTGTACTTTGGTACCGGACTACCTGAATTTCTAATTCAGTGACGGAAGGTCACTGGGTGCAGTCAAGTACTTGCGTAGTCAGTTGTGAGTCAAGATGGAATTGACCCCTCCTGAAAACAGGAGATAATGTCTTGTGATTAATTTAGCAAAACCTTGGCCAGGGTAATCCCAGTGAGGAGTCACGGGATATCTAAAGTTAATCACATAATGGATGTACTAATTATAGAGTTGACAGTGAGCTCTAAGTCATCCTAGCATTAGGAGTCAAAGAGATTGAATTATACAGTAACCATAGTTCAGGATTCCAGAATATTTGCTTCGCATATATTCGGCCTATCCGGACGTTGGGTACCATTGCTAGATGGTCACATCAATTAGTGTAGGAAATTGTTCCTATACTACCGGCTTAGGTTCGAACCTATGAGGTCACACGCATAGAAGATTCCTGATTGATCAAGAAAGCTGATGAATGATTAAGAATCATTCAGGGATAATTTGGTCAATTTGATTGGCAAATTATCTTATAAAATAATTAAAGTAATTATTGAAGGATTAATTAGTAATTAAATTACTAATAAACTCAATTTGATTGAGTAATTGTGCTAAGGATGAGCCAAATTGAATTGGATTCAAGTTTGGGCTCAATTAGGATTTTGACCTGATTGGATTAGGTTAGAACCAAAAAGGACTTAAGCTGATCAAATTAATTTTAAATTAATTTGTTCTTAATTGGGGATTGACCTAATTGGATTAGGTCCAACATAAAGTAGTTAATTCAATTTGATTGAGTTTGCATGAGCCAAAATTGAATTGGATTCAATTTCAGCTCAATCAGGGTCTAACCTGATTAGATTGGGTTCAACCAAATTGCTTTGTTTTAATTCAGGTTTGACCAAATTTGATTAGGTGCAACCCAAGGGGATTAGGCTCAGATGATGTGGCAATTATTGGTGACATGGAATTGGATTTCATGAATTTAAAAAAAACCAAAATTATTGCATGGCACATGGACCCATTGCTTGACACATGGCGACATTGTTTGTTATTTGAATTTAAATTCAAACATTAAGCAATGCGTTAAATGATTTTAATCACTCAAACCATCAGCCAAGGTGGCGTATGAGTTTTTGAATGGATTAAATTCAAATTTCAAGAGGTGATTTCGAAATTATGAAGTGTTTTACCTTGCCGCATGGATTTCAAATTCCTTCCCTCTTGCACATGTGTTTAAAATTTGAATTTAAATCAGATTTGGTTAAGATCTGATTTGGGTTGTTCCTATTCCTTTGCATGTGCCAACTAAAAGAGATTTTCTGAAAATAAATTTCGAATTTTGAATGAAAATTCGGAGGCCATTAAAAGGGGTCAAACATGAGCACCAAAAACACATCCATTGCAGCCTTCTTCCTCACCCGCCTCCTCTTCCTCTTCTTCTCCATTTTAGATAGGGTTTTCAGGGTGAATATCTAGAAGATTCAAGATCAGATCTGAGTCCTCTACTTTTCTTACAAACCTCATCTCCATCTGCTTCAAGACGATTGATCAAGAGTTGATTGAATCCCGACGGGCAGATTTCAGCTTTCAAGTATTCTACAACTGCTAGCACTGTTGCGGAAGAAGATCCTTCAGGACTTCGCGTGTACTTCTCGTAGAGGCCATTCGTGTGTGTGGCTACGAAGTCAAGAATCATATTCACAACTTTCATCCATCATAAAAGGTATTAATCTAGCATTAATCATTTATTATGGTGTCAAGGTCTAGGTCCGATTTTCCGAGGTTTTACCCTCTTTTGGGGCTCCTCACGGAGATATCTCCAGAATCCATTCGATGGATATTCGGAGATTAATTAGAATAGAGTTCTTAAGTTTCAGATCTGATAGTTAATCATGCATAAAAGTTTTAGCATAATTGTTTAAACGATTCCGGCATAATCCTATGTGTTCTTAATGTGCTGATTTCTAGATTTGATCTTGTAAGCATGCATGAATTAAATTGTTTGATTCATTTTTCTGCTGTATTTTTGAAATTTTAAAAGAACTACGTATGGCTTGATTTCCCTTATGAAGGGGTACGTAGGCAACCCGATCAGGTTCAGCCATGGTTTTCCAAAAAAAAAAAAAATTCAGCATGCTAAACACCGAAGAACCTAGGAATAACTTTCAATGGTATCAGAGCCAGATTTATGTTTAAACTTTTATGTTTTAATTCTTGCAATTAAATCTGAAATCATTAACATGTTTAGATTAGATCTAAAGTGCTTTTTATGATTGATTTAATTGCTGATTATGCATGATTAAGTAGATCTGAAATTTTGGATGCATATGATGCATGTTTGTGTTAGGATTAGTAACATGAATAAATCTAAAATCATAATATTGTTTAGATTAGATCTAAATAAAGTTTATGATTCATATGATCTCTAATTTTAATGAACAAATCAGATCTGAAAATAAAAGTGAAAAAACAAATACATAAGATGTATGTTGTTTGTATTAATTCATGTTGTTATGTATATGTGATGCATGAACATAAAACATAATGACTTAAACATGAATTAAATCTGATTACATGTGATTAATTACAAAAACTCAGATCTGAAAATATGTTTTAAGAACTGAAAGATTGTAATTAATATGTAATTAAAAAGAAATATGCAATGATCAAAACTTTCATAAGTCTAAACTTAATTGAGAATTAAGTGTTATGAAATAGAATTGTAACTCAATTAATTGACATTGCATAATTCTTTGGGCACATGGGTTAGCTTGAATCAAGTTCTTAGGATTGGGTTAGACCTAAGGTTAGAATCAAACATGGTCTAATTAGAGTTAATTGATCAAATCTAATTAAGTAGTAACTAGATTAGGTCAAGAAAACTCTAGGTTAAATACAATAGTTGTAGATTGATCAATTCTATGTCTTTGATTAGACCAAGATGGAACTTGATTTAGGCTCAGAGGTATAGCCCGAGTTATTTGAGTAATCAAATCGAAATTGATTAACCAGTCGGTGTCTAAGGTAAGTTTGGCAGTTTTGATCGGTGGTTTTTAATTGGGAGCTACTCGCACTGATTCGTCTTTGTCGAGTTAATGGCATATCCCTTCCACCGATCTCACTTACCTGGCTGACATGGTCAATCACATTTTGATTGGATCACTTAATGATTCGAGTTAGCCCATGCCTTAAGAAAAATCAGTATGACTGATTTAGGTGTCTCCTTAACCGGTTTGAGTCTAATCTGATTTGGTGAAGTCAGTGGGAGAAATTAGACTAACCGGATCTTCTCATCTATCCTAATTATGAAATTCTCTAAAATTATTAGGTTCTTAAAATGAAATGGTTATGGGGATAACTAGGTCATAGCCTCCCATTAAGTTGGGTGACAATGGGTCCAATATTTTGATAATTATTGGAGGCGCCACACGCCTGGTACTTATCAAGCATTGGAATTGTCATTCAATATATGATGAATTAAATGTACCTTCAATAGGCGGTCAGGTGAGCCGAGCCACACTCGAGCTTGGTCGTCTATTAGTTGATTAGACTTAACCCTATCATTTAATGGTTGGACCTGACTAGGGTATTCGGTGGAGGCGCCACACGCTTGCCGAAAAACCTAGGGCAAAATCATCACTAGAAGTTGCTTGGTGAAGCAATTGGTTAAGAACCTACCAATAGGTACATATGGGTTGGCCGAGCCACACTCGGGCCTATATGTGATCTATTGGGTTCTAGTGCCTACTAAAGAATTAGGAGTAATTTTTCGAATTAGAGGTAGAGGCTACCAATTTGTATAAAATAGTGAGAATACCTTTAGACTAAAATCCAAGTCTATTGAGTTTAGTCAATTCATATACTAATAGCCAAATTTTCTTTTTATGCAGAAATGGCCACTAATTTGTCACTTCGCTCATTGTTGGACAATGACAAGTTGACTGGTCCAAATTTCAATAATTGGCATAGGAAACTGAAAATAGTGCTAGAGCATGAGAGGATCCTTTATGTGATAACGGATCAAGCACCTGAGCAGCCCGCTGCTAATGCATCAAGATCGGCCAGAGACACTTATCAGAAGTGGCTCAGTGACCGGATCACTGTTCGATGCATCATGTTGGCAGCAATGAGTGATGAGTTTAGTAGGCGTTTTGAGAATACGCAGCCGGAAGATATCATTCAAGTGTTGAATAAATCATTCGGCGTTCCTGACGACGTTGAAAGGCACAAAACTAGTTGTGCCATCTTCAGCGCCCGAATGAAAGATGGGACCTCGGTAACTGATCATGTATTGTACATGATTGAGTTGATCGAGCGTCTAAGCTCTCTTGGCTTTTCCCTTCATGATCAATTGGGGAAGGATGCCATACTAAACTCATTGCCTGGATCATACCGTCTTTTTCTCACTCATTTTCGTATGACGAAACCTGTAGTGAATTATCACCAATTGTTGGGGTTACTACAGACGTTTGAGAATGATCACCAACTTCTTAAGAAGACGGTGAACTTAGTGGGAGGTTCATCCAAGGGTCGCTCCTTTAAGAAAGGGAAAAAGAAAAATAAAATCCAAAAGAAACAGGTGCACCATGCTCAGCCTAGTCAGAAAAATAATAAAAAGGCTGATCAGAGAAAGGCGGAGTGCTTCTTCTGCAAGAAGCAAGGACATTGGAAGAGGAACTGTCCTCTTTGTTAGATGTATGCCCTAGAAGCCAATTTGGCTGACACATTATTGATTCTAGGGATATAATTTTGTACTTGACTATTTATTATTGAATAAATAAAAGGCATCTTTTCATTCATATTATTTATGTGTCTATGAATCGTCCAAGTAATTAATAAGATGATGATACATATTCTCAAGAGTTGAGAATTTGAGCCATGTATCATTGGTGATTAATTTCTAAATGCTCCTGATCAATGGATCATCACGAGGACGGTGATCGATCCGATCAGTGCACAGATCACTTTCCTTCTGGATGGACGAGACTTGAGTCCACAGTGTAGGGACACTGAAGTGATAGTGCAGGTGCTTGTTAGAGAACAAGGGTGCTGAGCGTGACCAAGACAAGAAGTCACTTGGATGTCTATCCACTCATCAGTGACTTGCTTGATGTTGCAGTAGTGTGACTGGTCCTTTGACCTGCGGTGCTTCGGCTACTCACAGTGAGGTTATTGTAGTTTGACTGCACACATACATGGTCTCTAGCCATATGGGTCCATGCAGTGTAGATTGGCTGCAGAAAGTTCACTGTAGGAGTAGGGTATGCACCTATAAGGAATCTATCGACCTTGATAGAAGAGGAGTGATCCTATGTAATTTGTTAGACTGAGTTCTAAGACCTTGGCCAGGGCAGTAATATAAAGTGGAAAAAGAGTTTTCCACTATCGAACTCAAGTCGAATAAATCTTGACATATGACAGACGATGGGGTTTGACGAGTTGTCCATGACCTCCGTCCTGTAGGGATCCACGATAGTAGGACTGTATCACACGTTAACTGCACCTAGAGGTTCATCATTCCATTCTGCTGGGTAGCCACTACATGCTGCTAGGTGTCACTGGTGGATGGTGGGACTCACAGGGATTATCTCAATGATCGATAAACCCTAATGAGTAGAGTTGGAATCGTTCCAACCCATTGAAAGGAGTTTTCAATGATATAGTGATAGAGATCACAATATATCTCACTACCAGTCAGAGTAGAACCTATGGGGTCACACACACTAGAAGTATTGACCGATCCGATGGTTGAAAAGTGATTATGAATCACAAGTAATCAATTTGATTGATAAGAAGTTGAAGAAGGAACAAAGGGAATTAATTAATTGGACTTAAAACAAGAGTCCTACTTCGGGTAGGATTTCTAGAGTCCTAATTGGATTAGGACTGAAAATCCTAGTTGGAGTAGGACTGGAATTCCTACTTGGAATAGGATTCCCAAAATCCTAATGAGATTAGGAGTTTTTAATTAAAATTGGATTCCTATATGGAGTAGGATTCCCAGAGTCCTAATCGGATTAGGACTCCGAATTTAAATTAGAGTCCTAATTGGATTAGGACTAGAATTAAACAAATCCTAATTGGATTAGGATTCCTTAAGTCTAAATTAATTATTAATGAATCAACATGACTCCTAATTGGATTAGGATTGAAGAGTTCAATTGAGTCATGGTTCATTCAAGTCCTAATTGGATTAGGACTAGCATAGATTGAACCCAATTTGGCTAATCCTAATTAGATTAGGACTAAACCATGAAAAGGGCACCTAATCCTCTTTGGAAGAGGATTAGGTTAACCAAGTAAGAGGGGCATCAGCCCCTCTCCAATTGGTTAGGGCGACAAGAAGAGAGAAGGGGCCGGCGCTCCAAAGAAAGAAAGTAGTCAAGGGCTCCTAACTTGTAGGAGCCCTTGATGCTTATAAAAGGGGACCTAGGGCCGGCGCCCTAGTTAGTGCTCTCTTCCTCCTCTTGCTGCCGCCACCAGCCCCTCTCCTCCCTTGGTTCAGCCGCAAGCAAGGGAAGAAGCTCTCCAAGTGTTGGCGGCCTCCTCCCCTTCCCTTCCTTCATCCAACGCAAGGAAGAAAAGAAGGCTGCGTGGGGATTCTTCTTCTTCCTCTTCTTCATCCTTCTTCTTCCTCCTCTCAAGCACAATCAAGGGTTGATTGAAAGAGAGGAGATCAGCCATCAAAAGAAGTCTTTGCAAGGGAGCTAGCACCCCGGGAAGACAAGAAAGATTTGATCGGTCCTCTACTTCGTGTGGATACCCGTAGAGGCCGGACGTTTGAACGGCTTCAAGCGAACCCTCTTCCAAAAACCACGAATTCAGATTTGCGGTGATCATCTACCCGCGCAAGGTGAAGATCTGATCTTCCTAATGGTTTTAAAAGTTTTAATTCTTACCTAATTACGAAAGGTCTCGAAACAACGTTCATGCGATGAACGTTGATCCCGCACATGCCCCCTTTCCGCTGCCATCTGATTTTCGTTTTGAAATATCAGCGGCATGGGCGGGTTCCCAACAGTGGTATCAGAGCCTAGGCTTCATAGATTAAGGTAAGAATTAATTATAAGTAGGCTTATTAGATCTGAAAATTGAATGATCATGCATGCTGAAAATTTTCTGCATGCAGAATTTTTCTAGGGTGCTGATTTTTATATGCTAATTTTTATAAGATAAAAGGATGATTCTAATAGCATTGTTAATGTGATTACAAAGTATAGAATCATGATTAGCATGATCAGCAACCTATGTCATGAGATAATCAATTAATTATCAGATCTGAAAATTATAATTGTTGCATATGGTGATGATCATAGGATTCAAACCCTTGTGGTATTAAATGTAAAGACCTGCGATGTGATCTGCAATGTCATGTAATTTTTCAGATGCTTGCATGCATTTTATTTGATGTTTTGAGAGGCCTGCGTGCCTCCTAAAAGGAGATGTAATTTATTTTTATTTTTATTTTACATCTGGTTGTATTTCTGTGATGTGATGTACGTCAACGATCAAGTCGAAGATGATGCATGAGATGAATAGGGGTCTAAGCGGTTGATGGCGATTGGATCAAGAGTTGGTCAAGGATCGAATCAAGGAGGCTTGGAACCAATTCAAGAGTTGAAGACCAGTTGATCGATTGACGTGCATGTGCTTGTAATACGACCTAACTAGAATCCATGATCATCACCTATTTAAAGTTTAGCTTTAATTTGATGCTGCGATTATAACTGCCTGTGATGTGCCGTTTGCATGTGATGTGAATGCGAGTCGGGTAGATAGGTTTACATGTGATGTAGCAAACGCAATTGAGACCTAAATCAAAACCTCCTCAATCAAGTCGAGAGTGAACCGACATGAGCAAGTCATATTAGATTAATTGATCTAATTGGTGTCTAGGAAAGCATAAAAGGTGGTTACTTAATTAGGACCTTACTCTCTGAGTAAGGGGAGCCTCCCACCTGCTTACCTGGCCAATTGTTTGATTACCTCTTATAAAGGGCTCAAGTTGCAAACACTAAGACCTGATTAACCAATATTAAGTCAATAGGTCTTCCACTGTAGTAGAGTTGCTAAGGCCTTTCTGATGTTGATTTGTCTCGGCTGGACACAGTGGTCAAGTTGCATCGGGGGGCTGGACCTCTCTATAGACATGAGATGTTGTAGGGTAAAGGTGGGGTTGGGCACCAACAACTGTTAGGTGAGGACCCAATGACGACTTTATTCCTACGGTTATACGGTGGGTCTGACTTAACTAAGAAATGGGACCAATAACTGTTAGGTGAGGTCTTCATGGCTTAGAGACTAAGTTACACTGCACCATGCTTGAGAAGCATTGTACAAGAGTTGTACACTCATCCATCTATGTGTCACCAATAACTGTTAGGTGAGGTGGCATGTAAATCGGTGGGACCGCAGTACCCACTAGAAACCCTAGTCGTGTGGGATTTCCGTTTTCCTACCAGGGGAGTGTGAGGGATTCGAGAAAATAGTGGGAGTTACATTTGTTCTAAAAGACCTTAGAACAGATTAGGATCAAGTACAAAAGTCTAACTAGAATCTTTACTCTCTGCAGATACAATGTCAGCTTCAAACCCTTTGACCCGTATTCTTGAGACCAACCGACTAACCGGAACCAATTACAAAGACTGGCTTAGAAATCTCAAAAATTGTTTTGGACTGTGAGAAAATAGGCTACATACTCGATTCAGATATCCCCACACTACCAACACGTCCTACTGATGTTCAGCGTGAGATGCATAAAAAGTGGTTGGATGATGACATTAGAGTAAAATGCTATATGATGGCATCCATGTCTAATGAACTCCAATGCCAGCATGAAAATATGAAGACTGTTAGGGACATACTGGCACACCTGCAAGAGTTGTATGGTGAACAGAGTCGCACAGCTCGTTTTGAAGTGTCCAAGAGGCTTTTCAAAGCAAAGATGCTGAGGATGATAGTGTTATTTTGATGATTAACAAGCAATTATCTAGAGTATGTTATAAGTTAAATTGATACTTCATTTATAAGACTATTACTCTCAGGACATTTGTATAAATTGATATAGATACATTTCATTGTTTATTTGAATGAATCTAACCTTGAGATGCAGCAAAGTGTGGATTGAGTCGACCCAAAGGATGATTGGGTCGACCCCGGCACATCAAGAAATCATTTGGCACACTTCTGCAAAAATGGTACAGATGAACAGTGAGTTGGGTCGACCCAAGGAAAGCATGAGTCGACCCAAACATCAAGATCCTCAAAACAAGACAGAACAATGGTTCTCTGGATTCACTGAGAGGGTCGACCCAAGAAGTAGTTGAGTCGACCCAAGCTTGAGTCGACCCAAACCCTGAGAGGGTCGACCCAAAGGCAAGACAGAAAAGAAGACAGAAAATGGTTCTCTGGAATTACTGAGAGGGTCGACCCAAGAAGAAGTTGAGTCGACCCAAGTGAACCTTGAGTCGACCCAAAGAATGGTTGGGTCAACCCAAGGGAAGGAAGGCTGAATTTCAAGTTTCTGTGTTTTCTGAGAGGGTCGACCCAAGGAATGTTTGAGTCGACCCAAGTGAAAGTTGGGTCGACCCAAGGACAGGTTGAGCCGACCCAAGCACGGGCAGAAGCATAACGGCTAGTTGTGCAGAAGTGCTTTTTGGACTCCCAACGGCTATAAACGGCTAGTTTCTTCAATCCAACGGTCAGGAAGGACTATTTGGAGGTTGGAGAAGTATTTAAGAGGGAGTATTCATCAGAGGAAGCAAGCTTTGGAAAATACATCAAGTGCATTCAAGAGAGAACCCTAGCAAGGCAAGCTTCATCCAAGTGCTTCATTCAAGAATCAAAAGAAAGTGGTTGAGCAGATTCAAAGAGTCATCAAGAGCTCCATCCACCCTTGAAGAGTGAAGCATCCTTGACAAAGAAGAGAGAAGTCACATCAAGCGATAACTATTCTCTAAACTCTTCTTTGTAGATTATATTGTTATATTTGCTCATCTAGGAGTTTAAATCTTCTTCCTTTATTTATTAAACTACTTGTAAAGGTTGGTTGGTTAGCCCGCAAAACCAACGGAATAGGTTGATTGGTGAACCCGGAAAACCAATTGTAAAGGTTCGTTGGTGAGCCCGTAAAACCAACATAGGTTGTTGGTAATCCCGTAAAACCAACGTAGGTTGTTGGTCAACCCGTAAAACCAACGTAGGTTGTTGGTGAACCCGTAAAACCAATTGTATAGGTTCGTTGGTGAGCCCGTAAAACCAACATAGATTTTTGGTGAACCCGAAAAACCAAAGTGTAAAGGTTTTTTGGATTGTGAGCCCGAAAAACAATCCAACTGTAATCCGCGGGATTATAGTGAATTCCCAAGGGGTCGCTTGGGGAGTGGACGTAGGTGCTAAGGAGAGCACCGAACCACTATACTTCTTGTTGTTTGTATTGTGATTTGTTTAAGTTCACTAACTCATCATTTAACACAAGTAAGATAGTTAAAATTAAAAGAAACCAATTCACCCCCCCCTCTTGGCTTGTCACCTTGGGCAACAAGTAGTATCAGAGCAAGGTGCTCCAATAGTAATTATTGATCTCACAATCAAGAGTTAAAGATCATGACAACCCAAGTGGGATGTTCTATGAGTGAGGGACAATTAATTGATAGACCTCCACTATTTAATGGTATAAACTACACACATTGGAAAGCACGCATGCGCATTGTCATTCAAGCACATGATTACGATTTATGGAGTATCATAGTCAATGGGCTACATACAAATGTTAATCATGATAAGAAAATGGCTCAGCAAAATGCAAAAGCCATGAATATTCTATATTATGCATTGGATGATAGTGAACTTAATAACATATCTTTTTGCATAACTGCTAAGGAAATATGGAGTATGCTTGAAGATAAATATGAATGCACTAACATTTCTAGTGAATTTAAAACTAGCTTCGAAGAAGAAGAGCAGCAAACTGAAATTGAAAATCTATGCTTTGTGGCACATGAAGATGAGGTATGTACTCGAATACAAAGTGATTTCTCATTCAAAAATCAAGTACATACTGAAGCTCAATCTGATTTTACATTTGATGAACTTCATGATGCATTTTCTGATTTATACTTAGAATACAAGAAGCTTAATTTAAAGAATAAGAAGCTTAGTTTAAAGAATAAAAGGCTACATCTAAAAATGTCAGAGGAAAGAAATTCTACTGCTGAAATGAAAGACAAATTAAATTCTGAGAATGAACGCTTAAGAGTAAATTCAGAAGAATTGATTCAGAAAAATCAGAATTTAATTAAAGAAAATCAAAACTTAAGTGAAGAAGTTAACCAATTGAAATCTTTTATTGACCAATTCACTGTAAGTTCAGAAAGATTAAAAACGATGTTTGAAAGTCAACATGCTGTTTTTGATAAATCAAAACTTGGCTGGATTTCTTTGCTCAACAATAAACCCCTAAAGAAAAAGGTTATCAATTCGCCAAGCAAACCATTAAATAAGATAACTTATTTCAAACATAAAAAGATTGGGCATAAAAACTTTACCTATGGTTCTAATACGAATAAATCAAATGGTAAAGTTATTACGTTTAAACAGATTTGGGTTCCAAAAGGAACCATATGCACTAACCCTCAAGGACCCAAGCAAGCTTGGGTACCCAAAATGAAAATATGAGGGTGTAGATATAAGTGTGCCAAGCTACCCATGGAACAAATGAAACTTTCATACAAATGAGTGCGTTGACACATAATTAAAAATAAGTCTCAATTTATTCATTAAATCTAGTATAAGGTTTAACATTCTACATCGTGTATCAAAATTATCTTTTTATGAAATTATGATACTCTCTGCATCAAAGTTCTTAAATGCCTCATATGTTGAATTTTTATCTCAACGATCTTAGCATAAAATTTTTCTAGTGCTTGCATGATAATAAGAAAACAATGAATGAATATGTATAACCTTCTCTTTTAAGTTTTTCAAAATCTAAATTTCTTCTCTAATATAAATGGTTGATGCTGATTTCATGCTAAAACTTTATTGAGCATAATACTTATGAAATCTTAGGTTATCCTTCGTGAAGGTATGAATGTAATTCATCATGTTATTATACCATTCATTCCTTATATGATTATCTGAAATGTATTATGATTTGCTTTATAAGTCTCATATATGCATCATAGGTTAAATCATAATCATTTCAAATTGGTTCAATCATAAATGATTAATGTGTTATGATCATAATAAGAAACTTACTTAAAAGTTTCTATAATAACAAATCGTCTTCCCTCTTACAAGTAATGCTCAAGACTATTCTAAAATTCAAAATCAATAAATCTGATCATTAAAATATTTCATTAAGCATAATCATTGTAGCCATGATTAATATCTTTTCCTAAAATGATCTCAAATTCCACTGATTAATTTTAACTCATCATATTTAATCTGAGCATAAAAATCTGTTAAAGCATGAATATTAATTTTCTTGAGCTATCTCTCATAAATCAAAAATATTTTTTATTTTTTTCTAAAAGAAGATTGCTTGTCTTCCTGAAACAAGAGTATCTGTGTTGAAAGCTAAATCATAATCAGAATTTTGATAGAAACAACTACTTAAGATAATCTGATTAAAATTCAACTTGTATATTTTATTGATAATTATCTTATGCAAATTGAATCTAAGTTAAATTGATTCTGAAAACAAAAAAATTGATTTAACTTTAATGAATCTTTCTATTGCCTCACATGCTTGTCCTTGAACCATTTTACTTAATGAAGTTATCTCTTTAGTTCAAGTGACTTGTGCTTGCTTATATTTAGGCAATCTCTTGAGTAAAGTGACTCAAATTTAATTATTGTCATGTCTCATGTTGAGTCATCTTGTTAAGAAATATGTTGTATGAATGTTTTTGTATCCTAGAGAACCTAATGAATTGCCTTCAAGAAAAGAGAAAGATTTTGCTAATGATACAACATTTATGAGCAAGAAATTTCAACTTGAAGGACACCTCGATGAAAGATACAATAAACATTCCCTTGCAAACAAAAAAAAGAGAGATTTTCTTCAGCCAAGGGTGTAAAGAATCTAAAAGGTATTTGGCTTGAAGAATGCTAAATGCACTGGTAATCTAAATTCTTCTCTTGTGAGTTAGTTGAGCAAAATCAATAGTCTGAAATTATATGGTAGCATGATTAACCTTTAATTGCTGATCATCTTGATATCATGCTTCATTCTCATGCTAGTGATAATTGTTTCATGGTGTGATTAAATTGAAGTTCACTTTTTCCTATATAATGCATAACCATGAAATACACAAGTTTATGCCTCAAATCTCTAATTCAAAATAACTTGTGATAAGCTATGAATCATTGGGAATAATAAAAATGCTGTTTGCATGATATACATTTATATGCAACATATTAGATTAATTTTTTTTTATTCTGCTCTTTCATGTAATTACTTGAGAATAACAAAAAGAGAGAGAGATAAAGAAAAGAAAATGGATCTTATTCAAGAGAAGTAAAATCTAAGTAAAGGCAAAAACTTCAATCTTAAGGAAAAGAAAAACAAGCATAATACATTCGGCATATTTGTGAGACTTGTGAAAGGGATAAAATCCGTAATTAATTACACTTAAACAGAGAGAGTTTGAAGTGAACATTTTAACATTTCTATTTTGCTCATCATAGGGATGGTGCCAATGGGGAGGCTAGTGGTAGTATCCGGCACTATTTGACCCAACTATTCGGTGTAGGGTATATTAGGGACGGCACAAGAGGGAGGCTAGTGGTAGTACCTCGTGCCCCTTCCAACTCCACCGGATAGGGAGCAAATAGAGTATAGAGCATAAGAAGGTAAAAATAAAAGACAAAGTAAATGAAAGTATATAAGAAGAATCAAGTCAAATTTTTTAATCACTTGAAAACACACTTTAAGGATGAAATCAGTACAAGATTATATTTAAATAGGGAGAGTTTATTTGAAAAGAATTAATTTTGATCCTTGACATGCTTGTTCTTAATATTTTAATGCATAACATATTTTGCATGTCACATGATGTTTTGAATTATATGTTTTCAATATTCAAATAACAAAGATCTTTCCTAAATATAACTTGTAATGCTTCATGCCTATAAAATTTGATTGAAACATGTTATTACCAACAACAACATCATTTTGTTTTAATGAATATATTTTGAAAAATAAAAGAAAAGAATAATTTGAATTTGCAAATTAGGCAAAATGAATTGATTCCGATTTATCTTTTATCTTGCCTAACATTAGTACATAATGTCCTCCAATTTGTACCAAAATTCAATATGAATTACAAAGATTCTGGATGTGCTCTAATATTCTTGAAATATGTGTTTTCAATCTTAATAATTTAAGATAAGCTACAATGTAGAAGATGCATATCTCATATTATAATCCTGAAAGCCTCCTTGAAAATTTTTATGAAATTCAGAATCTGATTTTGTATAAAAGCTTAAACTTAATTTAAAAATGCTTCTATCATTGCATTTTTGTAACTTTCATTATATGCTTCAATGATTGCATCATTTTGGAAAATAACTCAATATGATTTCTAGATAAAAACTACGGTTTAAGAAAAATAGAATTACTTTTGATGCCTTGATTGTTTGCTCCGATACGCATCTGAAACATATCATTTTCTATCTTATAAGTTTATTAAAATTAGTCTAAATGATGTGTTTTTCAATGATCTTGATTGCAAACAAATGGTTCTAAATATATGATGTTATTTTGATATTAAAAAGATTTATTGTGCTTCATGTATACATTGCTGAGAAACTATGACTAAGAAATTAAAATTTATAAATATACACCTTGAATGTTTTATATTTGATTCATGATCATTCTTGTTAATTTCTGAATTTAACTGTTTTAGTTACAAAGCATGAATTGATATCAAGAGCCTTGCATACAAGAAAGAGACATGACTTAAAGCTAAATCATTAAAGATTACTCTATGTAAATTTGGCAAAGGACTTTTAGCATGCTTTTAATGTCAAATTGGTTTCAAACTGATATCAATTTAAGCATATTTTGGTATTAGACTTTGTGCTTCATTGAATATCTTTTGAAAGTTGGATTTTCATGTGTACTTAATTGGTAAATCACTTGTTTTGAAAACTAAGTGAAAAGAATTCCATTTGTCTTAGTTTCGAAAATTTATCTTGGAATCTACTTATGAGTTCTTATTGACTTGCACTTTAGTGTTTCAATCCTGAGCCAATTCATTTTAATTGATTTTGATGCTATGATCTTTAAAGGAGTAAAAGATAGTCTTTAAGAGAGCTCTAAAAGAACTTTCAAAGCCTTGAATTTTATGTATCCTACACTGCATAAATTCATGTTTTGGTATCTATGCCCCAATACTTTTATATCATGAAAGAACTTTGAAGTCATTAAGAATTAAGGATTCAACATAATCTTATGTTTTTCGAGTATATAAGGTTTGATCTTTATTTGCTCTTATACTATACTCTGAAAATTAATTAGATTACTCTCATCTTGCTATATACTTAATATATATATATATAAAGGTGTTGAATTTTCATTCGTGCCTTCTTTGAATATTATTCTTGATACTTCTTGAAATAACTTGAAAAAGATTCCATCTACACTTGATTTGAAAAATATCTTTGGAATCTACAGTTAGAGATCTCTTTTGGCTTACATCCTAAATATCTTATTCCTAAAGCCAAACACATAGAAATAAGATATCATTTTATTAGGGATCATGTGCAAAATGGAAACATATGTATTGAGCATATATGCACTGAAAAACAATTAGCCGACATATTCACAAAACTCTTGAGTGAAGATAGATTCTGCACGCTAAGGAGGAAATTAGGCATATGTGATCCTTTTTATTGAAGAGATATAAAAGGGAGCAAGCAGTCTCATGATACATTCCTCCCATTTCTAAAAACCTATGAAACATGAGTCAAACTTGTAATCTATAGATTCCTTACTCATGTATCATTGTCCCAGAAAGAATTTGTAAGGATTGGAAGCAAGAAAAATTTTTAGAAGCGAAAAGGAAGAGAAAGGAAAAATTTCTGAATTTGAGTCGACCCAACCCAGAATAGGGTCGACCCAACGTCGGGACCCCACTGTTAAAAGGGGAACCCGTGAGCTATCTAGGGCACTATTTACCCTTTGTCCTCTTCCGAAAACCCTATTTTCCACTCTCAAATCTTCTCCAATCATCTCCAAACAGTAGATTACTTCAATATCTTGGAGAAATGGGACCCAAGAGAGCCGTAGCCAAGCGATCCGGGAGAGTCTCACGATCTTGTTTAGAGCCTAGGATATGTATCTAGTTCTCATATGTATTTTGTGTTGATCATGTATTTTGAACCTTGATTGAGGAACATTGTATTTGTTTTTGTTTTTGGACATGAATGTACTCAAATGTTCCTATTTTGATCAATGAAGTTTGAATGGTTGTTATTTATTGCATCTTTTCCCATGTACCTATTTGATGATAACAAAAAGGGGGAGAAGTAAAGAAAGAGTAAATAGGGGAGAAGTAAAGATAAAAGTAAATAGAGTAACAAAAAGGGGGAGAAGTAAAGAAAGAGTAATAAGGGGAGAAGTAAAGAAAGAAAGTAAAATAATTTATAAAACAAATTGAAAATCATATAGAAAAGCATATACATCCAAGGGGGAGCAATTTGCAACAATGAAAATGTTCAACTCAACAATTTATATCAAATTTCAGAATTTGGCACACATAAATTCAGAATTTGGCACGCACCTTTCACACCTCGATACATAACCTGAAACTCATGTTTTATCTCAAATTTTTGGAGTTTCATCTTTAATGAATTATAAATGAAAGGGGGAGCAATTCAAAAAGTCAAATTGGCAACATTTAAATGAAATAGGGGGAGATTTCACTCTTATATATGAAAAGCTGAAATTCAGCAAGTTAAGCCCTTTCAAAAACTGATCTTAAAGACAAGTATCAATAGGCTCATACTCTTTATTTTGTAATCATCAAAAAGGGAGAGATTGAGGATGATAGTGTTATTTTGATGATTAACAAGCAATTATCTAGAGTTTGTTATAAGTTAAATTGATACTTCATTTATAAGACTATTACTCTCAGGACATTTGTATAAATTGATATAGATACATTTCATTGTTTATTTGAATGAATCTAACCTTGAGATGCAGCAAAGTGTGGATTGAGTCGACCCAAAGGATGATTGGGTCGACCCCGGCACATCAAGAAATCATTTGGCACACTTCTGCAAAAATGGTACAGATGAACAGTGAGTTGGGTCGACCCAAGGAAAGCATGAGTCGACCCAAACATCAAGATCCTCAAAACAAGATAGAACAATGGTTCTCTGGATTCATTGAGAGGGTCGACCCAAGAAGTAGTTGAGTCGACCCAAGCTTGAGTCGACCCAAACCCTGAGAGGGTCGACCCAAAGGCAAGACAGAAAAGAAGACAGAAAATGGTTCTCTAGAATTACTGAGAGGGTCGACCCAAGAAGAAGTTGAGTCGACCCAAGTGAACCTTGAGTCGACCCAAAGAATGGTTGGGTCGACCCAAGGGAAGGAAGGCTGAATTTCAAGTTCTGTGTTTTCTGAGAGGGTCGACCCAAGGAATGTTTGAGTCGACCCAAGTGAAAGTTGGGTCGACCCACGGACAGGTTGAGCTGACCCAAGCACGGGCAGAAGCATAACGGCTAGTTGTGCAGAAGTGCTTTTTGGACTCCCAACGGCTATAAACGGCTAGTTTCTTCAATCCAACGGTCAGGAAGGACTATTTGGAGGTTGGAGAAGTATTTAAGAGGGAGTATTCATCAGAGGAAGCAAGCTTTGGAAAATACATCAAGTGCATTCAAGAGAGAACCCTAGCAAGGCAAGCTTCATCCAAGTGCTTCATTCAAGAATCAAAAGAAAGTGGTTGAGCAGATTCAAAGAGTCATCAAGAGCTCCATCCACCCTTGAAGAGTGAAGCATCCTTGACAAAGAAGAGAGAAGTCACATCAAGCGATAACTATTCTCTAAACTCTTCTTTGTAGATTATATTGTTATATTTGCTCATCTAGGAGTTTAAATCTTCTTCTTTTGTTTATTAAACTACTTGTAAAGGTTGGTTGGTTAGCCCGCAAAACCAACGGAATAGGTTGATTGGTGAACCCGGAAAACCAATTGCAAAGGTTCGTTGGTGAGCCCGTAAAACCAACATAGGTTGTTGGTAATCCCGTAAAACCAACGTAGGTTGTTGGTCAACCCATAAAACCAACGTAGGTTGTTGGTGAACCCGTAAAACCAATTGTATAGGTTCGTTGGTGAGCCCGTAAAACCAACATAGGTTTTTGGTGAACCCGGAAAACCAAAGTGTAAAGGTTTTTTGGATTGTGAGCCCGGAAAACAATCCAACTGTAATCCGCCGGATTATAGTGAATTCCCAAGGGGTCGCTTGGGGAGTGGACGTAGGTGCTAAGGAGAGCACCGAACCACTATACTTCTTGTTGTTTGTATTGTGATTTGTTTAAGTTCACTAACTCATCATTTAACACAAGTAAGATAGTTAAAATTAAAAGAAACCAATTCACCCCTCCCCCTTCTTGGCTTGTCACCTTGGGCAACAGATGCGCGAGGGGCAGTCTGTCCATGATCACGGTCTGACCATGATCAAGGACCTGGAGGAGCTTGAGAAGCTCGGTATGGACATGCACAAGGAATTACAAGTGGATTTGATCCTACAGTCACTTCCTAATTCATTTGGTCAGTTTATAGTAAACTACCACATGAATAAGATTGAATGTACTAAGACTGAACTAATCAACATGTTGGTAACTGCTGAGGGAGCCTTGAAAGGTTCAAGGGGCAATGTCCTTGCTGCTGAGTTGACTTCTGGTTCCAAGAGAAAGTCTACTTGGAAGAAAAAGAAGCCTGCTAAGAAGCAGAAGAAAGACAAGAAGCCAAAGAAGGAAGTTCAAAAGAAAAAGGCTAACGACAAAGGAAAATGTTTCCACTGCAATGTCGAAGGCCACTGGAAGAGAAACTGTCCTTCATACCTCGAGAGCCTGAAGAACAAGAAAGGTGACACGCATTCAGAAGGTATAGACTTGCTCATAATTGAAACTAATCTAACGGTTTCTTCTACTTCTAGTTGGGTTATAGATTCTGGTTCTAGTGCTCATTTGTGCACTACCATGCAGGGTCTAAAGGAAAGTAGAAGGCTGGCGGAAGGTGCGGTAACCCTTCGGATTGGCAACGGGGCAAAAGTTGCTGCTGTGGCTGTGGGCACCTACCATCTGCGACTACCGTCTGGATTTAGTTTATTACTTAGAGACTGCTATTATGTACCTGCTGCTAGCAGAAATTTGATTTCTGTTTCATGTCTAGCACAGGAATGTCATGTTTTTACTTTTGACAAAGACTACTGATGACCCAAAGATTGATTCAAAGATTGATTTTGATGATCACAAAACCTTGAAGTATAAATACTAATGTTTGTGTTGCAAGGAGAAAGATATTTATTTTGCAAGGAACATAGCAAGTTGGAAGAACACAAGAAGGCCTCCGAAGCTTTCAAGAAAAGTTGGAAGAAAGCTACAATTCATTGGCCCAAGTTTCAAGTTCAAAGGACTCAAGTTGTGTTGCCCAGTAGATACAACCCAAGAGGGGGGGTGAATTGGGTCTTTCAAAACTTTTATGCTACTTCTAAAACTTTTTGATTAACTATGCTAAGTTGTATAGATGCACAGTGAAAGTTAAACTTAGCAAGGGTTTGATGTATAGACTTCGACTTGATTAAATATGCTTGCAACTAAAGGATGTGCGGATAAGAATTAAGCAAGCAATTTATCTAAGTAAGTAAGTGTGTTAGTTAGACAATAACTAGAGGCATTACAAACACAAAGGACATATAGTGGTTCGGTGCACCCCAGCACCTACATCCACTCCCCAAGACCTCTTGGGAATTTCACTATAATCCTACCGATTACAGCCGGTTGTTTTACAAGCTCACAACCCAACTTGTTGTTTTACGAGCGCACAACGAACTCGGTCGGTTTTCCCAGGCTCACCGACTAGAACCACTCCGATTGTTTTCCCGGGCTCACAATCAAACCCTTACACGTTGGTTTTACCCTCGGCTCACCAACAAACCTAAACCCCGTTGGTTTTCCCTTTGGCTCACCAACAAACCTTAATCCCGTTGGTTTTCCCTTTGGCTCACCAACAAACCTTACACCGTTGGTTTTCCCTTTGGCTCACCAACAAACCTTTAACCCCTTGATTCAATCCCTTGATTGAATCAAGTTACAAGATATTAAAACAAAGAATAAAAACAAATCAAAGCTTCTTAAACAAGCAGATATGACAATATAAACAAATAGAGTAAAGAGAAGCCCTCAAACGAGTTTTGAAGATGGAGGAGCTCGGCTTCTTCTTTACTTGATCCTCCTCTGATTTGGCATGAAGTAGAGGATCCCCGAGGCAGCACACGGATGGAGAGGAAGCTTTCGGATTCACTTGGATGCTCTTCTTCTCTCTATTTCACTTTGAATGGCCCTTTTGTGCTTTTGGGAGATTTCCCTTGTAATCTGTTTGGAATCTCTTCCCTAAAAGTTCTCTCCCACTTCCATAAGTTTTCTCCTAGCTCTCTTCTTGTTTTTATAGCTTTTGATAACGTGGAAACAAGAATATAGCCGTTAGAGACAAAAATAGAGCCGTTGGAACCAGTCTGCACCTCCTGACAATATGACCGTTGGGATCGGAGTCGACTCGCGCGATCAGGAGTCGGCTCGCCTGTTGCAGGAGTCGGCTCGTGTTTTACCGGAGACGACTCGGCCACTGTTCCAAATTTGAATTAATGTGCTTGCCTCGACTGGGAGTCGACTCGTCTTAACCTGGAGTCGACTCGCCAACTTCTGGAGCTGACTTGGCAATTTCGGAGTCGGCTCATCCACTGAAGTCCGTGGATCCAATTTTGAATTTTGTCCTCTCGAGTCGACTCGACTGTCCTGGGAGTCGACTCGAATCTCAGAGCCCGAACTCCCGATCCTTTGTCTTTTGGCTTGTCCAGTCTTGGAGTCGACTCGAACTTCCTTGGAGTCGACTCGGCTCTCAGTTTGCGAAACACAGCCTTCTGCCATCTTGGTGTAGCGCTGCCTTGGAGTCGACTCGAGCTGTCTGGGAGTCGACTCGAATCTCAGAGGCAGTAACTTGGTTTTCTGTCTGTTGATGGTCGCGGAGTCTCGGAGTCGACTCGTGCAATGCGGGAGTCGACTCGAATCTCAGACCCGAAAACTGCTCTCTGACTTTTCTGCCTGTGACTCCTAGGAGTCGACTCATACTTCTCCGGAGTCGACTCATACTTCTCCGGAGTCGACTCGAATTCCACTGGAGTCGACTCGAAGACTGTTCTTTTGAATTTTTCTTTTGATTTTACTCCTCCAATTTGAATCCTTTGAACTTTAAACTTGGGCCAATAAATTGTAGCTTTCTTCCAACTTGAGAGCTTTGGAGGCCTTCTTGTGTTCTTCCAACTTGCTATGTTCCTTGCAAAATAAATATCTTTCTCCTTGCAACATAAACATTAGTATCTATACTTCAAGGTTTTGTGATCATCAAAATCAATCTATGACTCAATCTTTGGGTCATCAATCTCCCCCTTTTTGATGATGACAAAACTTGGAGTATATGCAATATAAAAGATATTGTATTTCTAGAAGTAATACATAGCTAAGTTGCATGAAGTGGAAAAACATATATATTTAAAAACATACTTCATGATAATGCTTTAGATTTAATCAGCTTAACACAATCAACATATTTAAATTTTAAGCTGATTTGTATTCAATTCAAAGTAATAAAGCATTCTGAGTATATAGCATATACTTAGATATTTCTCCCCCTTTTTGACAACATCAAAAAGATAGTGAAACATTAAGTACAAAGATCAGATCAGAACACATCGAGTGTGAATTCAAGAGATTTTCTAATTTGATACCACAGATAGTTTTCTAATCAAGTGTAGGTGGAATCTTCCTTAGGTTAATTCAAGAAGTACCACAAATGATATTCAAGGAAAAACATGAGTGGAAATCTAACCTCTCTTTAATAATAAGTATGAAAGCTTGTTCATTGAAGAACGTTTGCCCAATCTATTAAGTATTTTATCAACATGAGAGCAATTTAATTGATTTTCAGAGTAAAAGATCAAAACTTATATACTTGAAAAACATATCATCATGTTGGATCATGACTTCAAAGTTCTTTTTATGATAATAAGAGCATTGGGGCACAAATACCAAAATATGAATTCATGCAATTTATGATATATCTTAGAGCTCTTTTAAGGACTTTCTTTTATTCCTTTAGAAAATAAGCACGATTTGATACATATATAAAAATATGAATTGGCACAATATTGAAGTTCTAAAGAGCAAGCCAATTAGGACTCATTAGTGAATTCCAAAATAGATTTTCTACGAGATACTCAAGAAAATTTAACACGTTATTCTCCCCTTTTTTTCATTAAATTAGAGGCTCTTAAGATCAACTATTTGAATTGCAATTTGGTTCATGATTTGTGCAGAAGATATATTAACCAAATAACATGCCTCAAGGTGTATCATAAAGATTTTCAGATTTAAATTTCAGATGATACATATTGGAGAGTATTAGGATCACTTTTCATTTAGTATTCTTTCCCTCTTCTATAGATTTATGTAATTAAGTTCCGTGAGACCTCTCCTTCTGAAATTTTCTTTCTCCCCCTCTATTGATCATTCCATTTAAGAGTTTAGAATTTGAAGATAATGTTCATAAAATTGTCAATCTCAAAAATATATTTTCTATAAGTTTCAGCTCATTTTCATAAGACTCAAGGTTTGAGATAAGACAGCCTTTATAGAACTCATCTCAAGGTAATTAAAGCATGTCTTGCAATATAAGGAGGTTCATCAAAATCAATCCATAAAATTCAAGGTATGCATCAAATTAAAGTTTCTTTAGGATAAGATACTGAATATCTAAAGCTCCCCCTCAAAAGATGCATTCTTCTTTAATCATTCTTTTCTTTGGTTGAATTTCAGAATTTAATAATAAACGTGAATAAAACTGAAATTCTATGTTATCGAGAATGTAGAGTGATCTAGAATTATTCAAAATTTATAGTATTCACTCTATATATATATATTCTGATGATAGTTTCTAAGAATGTAGGAGAGAAAAACATATAGATGATCATTGAGGTATGTGTATTTATAGAACTCAATTTCTTAATCACAGTTCTTCAGCAATGTATACATGAAGCTCAATAAATTTTTTAAATATTAAAATAAAGTCATATATTTTAAAAATATTTACTTGCAATCAAGATCATCGTAAGACACATCATTTGAATCAAAATTAGTATACTTTGAAGATAAGAAATGATATGTTTCGGATGCGTATCGGAGCAATCAAAATAAATTCTGTTTTTCTTACATTAACATTTTATTTAGTAATCATATGGAGTTTAAACTTTTATACAAAATCGGATTCTGAATTACATAGGATTTTCAATAGAAGCTTTCTAAGTCATAATATGAGATATGTATCTTTCACAATGTAGCTCATCTTAAATTGCTACGATTGAAAAATACATATTTCAATAACATTAAAGCACTTTCAGAATCTTTGTGTTTAATTTTGAGTTTCGATACAAAATAAAGGATATTTTAACAAGTATTAGGACATTATGTATCAAAGTTAGGCAAGTAGAAAGATAGATCAATATCAGTTTATTTTTCCTAAATAGAGATGTTCTTCTCTTCTCCTTTCTGCAATTTTATTTAGCTTTCAGATTTTAACAATGATTGTGAATGACAAATCTGAAATTTCTTTTCAATAAAACTAAACAAAAGATGTTATGTAGCAATTCAAACATTCAATCAAATTGTCCAAGTATGAAACATTACAAAATATTGAGAATCCATAAATCAAGACATCATACCATATGCAAAATATACCATGTGTTAAGTCATGCATTAAAATACTAAGTACAAGAATGTCAAGGATCAAAATCAATTCTTTTCAAATAAACTCCCCCTATTTAAATATAATCTTGCAATGATTTCATCCTTAAAGTGTGTTTTCAAGTGATTAAAAATTTGACTTAATTCTACTTTCATTTACTTTGTTTTTCATTTATAACTTTCTTATGCTCTATACTCTATTTGCTCCCTATCCGGTGGAGTTGGGAAGGGGCACGAGGTACTACCACTAGCCTCCCTCTTGTGCCGTCCCTAATATGCCCTACACCGAATAGTTGGGTCAAATAGTGCCGGGTACTACCACTAGCCTCCCCATTGGCACCATCCCTATGATAAGCAATATAGAAAGGTTAAAATGTTTACTTCAAAACCTCCCTGTTTAAGTGTAATTAATTATGGATTTTATCTCTTCCAAAAGAATGCTCACACAAGTCTCACAAATGTGTCGAATATATTAAGTTTGTTTTGCTTTTCCTTAAGGTTGAAGTGTTTGCCTCTACTTGGATTTTATTTCTCTTGAATAATATCCATTTTCTTTTCTTTATCTCTCTCTCTTTTTGTTATTCTCAAGTAATTTTCATTAGAGAGCAGAATAGAGAATTAATCTTACGTATCATATATATGTATATCATGCAAACAACATTTTCATTATGCTCAAGGTTTCATAACTTCTCACAAGTTATTTTACATCAACATTTTAAGCATATACTTGTGTATTTCATGGTTATGACATAGGCAAAGATATATTTTAGTTTGGGCAAACCATGAAATAATTTCTAAAAGTATAAGTCAGTCAATACACATATAGACATGATATCAAAAATTAATAATTAAAGAATTTAATCATGCCATAATAAGATTTAAGTTACTGACTTTGCTCAACTAATTTGTGAGAAAGGTATTTAAATTACCTATTCATTATATGTTCTTCAAGCCAAACTAGATTTCTTATGTGTGAACTTTTGGCTGAAGAAGATCCTCTCTCTTGTTTGCATGTGAATGTTTAGTGTATCTTACATGAAGATATCCTTCAAGTTGAAATTTCTCATTTTTCTTTCTTGAAGGAAGGTCATTAGTTTCTTTAAGATACAAAGCATTCATCCAACATATATATTTTTTAACTAGATGACTCAATATAAGATATGACAATAGTTGCATGTTGAGTCACTTTACTCAAGAGATTGCCTAAATATAAGCAAGCACATATCATTTGAACTAAAGAGATAGATTCATTAACCAAGATAGTTTAAGTCAATTTAGTTTAGATTCTATTTGCTTAAGATAATTATCAATAAGATATGTTAACTATGTTTTAATCAATTTATCTTAAACATTTGTTTCTATCAAAATTCAGATTATGATTTATTTGTTATCAATAAAATATGATTAATTAAAGTTAGATAGAAGTCTTGCACAAGGTCACATAATGAGCATACAATCTGGTCTACTAGCTGTAAAATAATTATTCTATCATGCTTCAATACAGCTTTAACACAATAGATCTACTTTGCTCATCCTTTTCAAATTCTACAAGATGGGGTCATAGATATATCTTCTTCATGCCAATCTTCTATAAGAGTTTTCTTGTGGACTAACGTTGGTCAATGAAGATCCCCTTTCCTGTTTGTCTTAATTTGGAGTTTGAGAGAAGATGTTAATTCATTCATCATATTTCAAACTCACTTTGCAATATAACTCTTCATTAGTAGAACCAAAAATGATGTCATCAATGTGTGCTATGAGCAAGCAAGATATCATAGATTCTTCTTTTTGATGCATAGATTTATCACTATTACTTTCTATCAACAAGGTTACCTAAGCTTTTATATATCAAGCTTTTGATGCTTGTTTTAAATCACATATTGCTTTATCATATATGTAATGTGTAATTTTTAAATATGGTGGTTATTTAACATAGATCTACTTTTTAATGAAATAACCACATAGGAGTGAATTCTACACATTCATTTGACAGAATATAAAGCTCATGAGTCAAGCAAATGATAGTGGTGATCTTTACTTTTAATCATGCAAGAATCAAGATCTATTTCATCTTTTCTTGATTCAGTCTTTTAGTAGTTATCAATTTTTCTTCATTAAGTGCATTTCTGAAAAACTCAATTTTGTTATAATTATTAACAAGTTTTCAGATTGTTATATGTAAAAGATTAACCATATATAATTTGATCTTAGTATCTTGACAGTAAATCATTAGTCTCATAGAGAATAAGACGACTTGATATTTTTGCAACTAAAATCTTTTCATTGAATATTCTATATACATTGCTTGATGAATGATATCCAAGGATAGACATATCTCTATCAGATTTGGCATTATTTTTCATAAGAACATATCAAGCATAACATGTACGACTGAAAAATATGAAAGATATGCAATGGTTCATTTTCCATTTTTCAGAAGATCAAAAGGAGTTTTCATCAAAAATAGATCTAATAGAAATCATATGTATGACAAGCAGTGATGATAGCTTTTTAAAAATCATTTAAGTAGATGACTATCATACACAGTTGTCTTTTTCATTTCTTCAAGAATTCTATTACCCCTATTTTACTTAAGATGTCCTTGGTGCTGAAATAGTTAATTTCTGCATAAACTTTATCAGGATTTTGGTTTTCAACACTGTGCCATGATACTCTTTATCTTCACAGTTAGGAAACCTTTATCATTTGAAACACTTTTACAAGATTCAGCAAATACAGAAAATATTTTCAAGTTTATTTTCCAAGAACAAATCCAATGTAAGCTTTTGAAAACTTAGAGATGGAAACAACATCTTTAGATTTAGAAATGATTTTTGGTTGTTTCCTTAGTTAGCATGCATAGCAAAACTTTGACCTTTAAGAAGATAATTTAAGTAAGCCAATGGCAAGGTCTTTTGAGATTAAGTATATACTAGCATGAGTTGATTTTGTATGCTAAAGATGGTTTCTTTAATCTTGGTATTCATAGTGCATATATTTAAAAACATACCAAGTACACATTATCATATCTATGATCAATAAACAATAATGCCATGGATAAAAACTCTCAATCAAGCATATAGAGAATTCATAGAATTATTCTTAATAAATTAATCATTTTGCAACTTATCCAATAGTGAGTAAAGTACACTATGAAGTGATTTGATCATATTTCCAAAAGTATTTTCTATATCACAAAATTGATCACTATTAGCAATTCATATCAAATACTAAGCAAAAATAATGATGAGATGCAAGGATTACTGATTTTTGTTAATAACTTTTCATAAGTATATTTTAAGTTTCTTTTGTTCCATGGGTATCTTGGTACACCTATGTGTACATCCTCATTTTCTCATTTTGGGTACCCAAGCTTGCTTGAGTCCTTGAGAGTTAGGACATATGGTTCCTTTTGGAACCCATATCTGTTTAATAGTAATAACTTTACCATTTGATTTAATTATACTAGAACGATAGGTAAAGTTGTTATTCCCATCCTTTTCATTTTTGAAATAACTTATCTTATTTAATGGTTTGCTTGATGAATTGATAACCTTTTTCTCTAGAGATTTATTGTTAAGTAAAGGAATCAAGCCAAGTTTTGATTTATCACAAGCAACATATTGGCTTTCAAACATCATTTTTAATCGTTCTGAACTTACGGTGAATTTGTTAATAAAAGATTTTAATTGATTAATTTCTTTACTTAAGTTTTGATTTTCTTTAATTAAGCTATGATTTTTCTGAATCAATTCTTCTGAAAATGACCTTAAACTTTTATTTTCAGAATTTAGTTTGTCTTGTATTTCAGTAATAGAATTTCTTTCTTTTGAAATTTCCAAATTTAGCTTTTTAAGATTTTTATTTTTCCTAGCTAATTTTCTACATTCACTATACAAATCATGAAAAGCATTTAAAAGTTCATCATAAGAATATTTTTCATGAAAGTCATTTGGTGTAAGATTAGATTCAGATTCTACTTTATCTTCTTGTACCATAAGACATAAGTTAGTTACCTCTTGTAGTTCATTGTTGCTCCTAACTTTCAATTCCTTGTCTGACTTTCTCTTGGTCAAGGCTTTCTTGCGCTTTACCTCTTTCTTCCTTTCTTCTTGCTTCCTCTTCTTCTTTGTCTTTAGGAAGCTGATTTGCCTCGGAGTCGACTCGGACCTTATTGGAGTCGACTCGACTAACTTGGGAGTCGACTCTGAGCTTCTTGGAGTCGACTCGACTGAGGGAGATTCATCACCCTTTTCTGCAGTCTCATTGTTAGTATATAATTGAAGCATATGAGAGCTAATCTGAGATTTATCATAAATATTTTCTAAAGTATCCCAGATCTCCTTAGCAGATAAGCATGCAGAAATTTCATTAAACTTTGTTTCTTGAATAGCACAATATAATATGTTCATAGCATTAGCATTTAATTGTGCTAAGTCCTTCTCATTAATATGAGAGAGTGTGTGAAGGTCATTTATTATGATTTTCCATAGATAATAGTTTTGTGATTGAATGAAAATGCGCATGCGTATTTTCCAATGTGGGTAGTTTATACCATTAAACAGTGGAGGTGTATCAATTGATTGTCCTTCTCCTAGAAAACTATCTATTTGAGTTGTCATGATCTTTGGCTCTAGTCGGTTAAGACTACAAATAATATTTGAGCACCTGCTCTGATACCACTTGTTGCCCAGTAGATACAACCCAAGAGGGGGGGTGAATTGGGTCTTTCAAAACTTTTATGCTACTTCTAAAACTTTTTGATTAACTATGCTAAGTTGTATAGATGCACAGTGAAAGTTAAACTTAGCAAGGGTTTGATGTATAGACTTCGACTTGATTAAATATGCTTGCAACTAAAGGATGTGCGGATAAGAATTAAGCAAGCAATTTATCTAAGTAAGTAAGTGTGTTAGTTAGACAATAACTAGAGGCATTACAAACACAAAGGACATATAGTGGTTCGGTGCACCCCAGCACCTACATCCACTCCCCAAGACCTCTTGGGAATTTCACTATAATCCTACCGATTACAGCCGGTTGTTTTACAAGCTCACAACCCAACTTGTTGTTTTACGAGCGCACAACGAACTCGGTCGGTTTTCCCAGGCTCACCGACTAGAACCACTCCGATTGTTTTCCCGGGCTCACAATCAAACCCTTACACGTTGGTTTTACCCTCGGCTCACCAACAAACCTAAACCCCGTTGGTTTTCCCTTTGGCTCACCAACAAACCTTAATCCCGTTGGTTTTCCCTTTGGCTCACCAACAAACCTTACACCGTTGGTTTTCCCTTTGGCTCACCAACAAACCTTTAACCCCTTGATTCAATCCCTTGATTGAATCAAGTTACAAGATATTAAAACAAAGAATAAAAACAAATCAAAGCTTCTTAAACAAGCAGATATGACAATATAAACAAATAGAGTAAAGAGAAGCCCTCAAACGAGTTTTGAAGATGGAGGAGCTCGGCTTCTTCTTTACTTGATCCTCCTCTGATTTGGCATGAAGTAGAGGATCCCCGAGGCAGCACACGGATGGAGAGGAAGCTTTCGGATTCACTTGGATGCTCTTCTTCTCTCTATTTCACTTTGAATGGCCCTTTTGTGCTTTTGGGAGATTTCCCTTGTAATCTGTTTGGAATCTCTTCCCTAAAAGTTCTCTCCCACTTCCATAAGTTCTCTCCTAGCTCTCTTCTTGTTTTTATAGCTTTTGATAACGTGGAAACAAGAATATAGCCGTTAGAGACAAAAATAGAGCCGTTGGAACCAGTCTGCACCTCCTGACAATATGACCGTTGGGATCGGAGTCGACTCGCGCGATCAGGAGTCGGCTCGCCTGTTGCAGGAGTCGGCTCGTGTTTTACCGGAGACGACTCGGCCACTGTTCCAAATTTGAATTAATGTGCTTGCCTCGACTGGGAGTCGACTCGTCTTAACCTGGAGTCGACTCGCCAACTTCTGGAGCTGACTTGGCAATTTCGGAGTCGGCTCATCCACTGAAGTCCGTGGATCCAATTTTGAATTTTGTCCTCTCGAGTCGACTCGACTGTCCTGGGAGTCGACTCGAATCTCAGAGCCCGAACTCCCGATCCTTTGTCTTTTGGCTTGTCCAGTCTTGGAGTCGACTCGAACTTCCTTGGAGTCGACTCGGCTCTCAGTTTGCGAAACACAGCCTTCTGCCATCTTGGTGTAGCGCTGCCTTGGAGTCGACTCGAGCTGTCTGGGAGTCGACTCGAATCTCAGAGGCAGTAACTTGGTTTTCTGTCTGTTGATGGTCGCGGAGTCTCGGAGTCGACTCGTGCAATGCGGGAGTCGACTCGAATCTCAGACCCGAAAACTGCTCTCTGACTTTTCTGCCTGTGACTCCTAGGAGTCGACTCATACTTCTCCGGAGTCGACTCATACTTCTCCGGAGTCGACTCGAATTCCACTGGAGTCGACTCGAAGACTGTTCTTTTGAATTTTTCTTTTGATTTTACTCCTCCAATTTGAATCCTTTGAACTTTAAACTTGGGCCAATAAATTGTAGCTTTCTTCCAACTTGAGAGCTTTGGAGGCCTTCTTGTGTTCTTCCAACTTGCTATGTTCCTTGCAAAATAAATATCTTTCTCCTTGCAACATAAACATTAGTATCTATACTTCAAGGTTTTGTGATCATCAAAATCAATCTATGACTCAATCTTTGGGTCATCAAGTTGGAAGAGCAAATTCAAAGGAAAATCCAAAAGAATAGTCCTCGAGTCGACTCCTGGATAGTACGAGTCGACTCCAGGGAGTAACAAGGCAGAAACACAGAGAAGCTATTTTGGACCCTGAGAGCCGAGTCGACTCCAATGGTTGGCAGGTCGACTCCAAAAGAAGCGAGAGTCGACTCTCAGAGAAATACAAGGCAAAAAGTCAGAGAGCCAATGTCAGACACTGAGAGCCGAGTCGATTCCCGCAAAGTCCGAGTCGACTCCAAGACAGCGCAACCCCAAAGACAGAAGACGGTATTTTCGTCTCTAAGAGGCGAGTCGACTCCAAGACAGTTCGAGTCGACTCCAAGGCAGCGCGACCCCAAAATACAGAGGATCAGTTTTCGGGCTCTGAGAGCCGAGTCGACTCCAAGAGAATCCGAGTCGACTCGAGGAAGAAAATCAGAAAATATGTCCTCTGGATTCCTTGGGATGAGCCGACTCCAAGAGTGCCAGGTCAGCTCCAGACTTTGGGGAGTCGACTCCGGGATAAGTCGAGTCGACTCCCAGTCGAGACAGCACTTTAATTCGAATTTTGAACAGTTGCCGAGCCATCTCCAGAAAAGCATGAGTCGACTCCTGCAACAGTCGAGTCGACTCCAGATCGCGCGAGTCGACTCCGATCCCAACGGAAACTTTTTCAGGAGTTGCAGACTGTGCACAACGGCTCTATTTTTGTCTCTAACGGCTAGATTTCTGTTTCCACGACATGTAAAGCTATAAAATCAAGAGGAGAGCTAGGGGAGAAGTGATGGAAGTGGGAGAGAACACTTAGAGAAGAGATCTCAAAGAGATTACAAGGGAAATCCTCCATAAGCACAAAAGGGCCATCCAAAGCGAAATAGAGAAAAGAAGAGCATCTAAGTGAATCCCAAAGCTTCCTCTCCATCTGTGTGCTGCCTCGGTGATCCTCTACTTCGTCCCAAATCAGACGAGGGTCAAGTAAAGAAGAAGCCGAGCTCCTTCATCTTCAAAACTCGTTTGAGGGCTTCTCTTTACTCTATTTGATTATACTGTTATATTTGCTTGTTTAAGAAGCTTTGATTTGTTATAAACTTTGTTTTAATATCTTGTAACTTGATTCAATCAAGGGATTGAATCAAGGGGTTAAGATTTGTTGGTGAGCCAAAGGGAAAACCAACGGTGTTAGGTTGGTTGGTGAGCCGAGGGTAAAACCAACGTGTAAGGGTTCGATTGTGATCCCGGAAAAACAATCGGGGTGGTTCTAGTCGGTGAGCCTGGGAAAACCGACCGAGTTCGTTGTGAGCTCGTAAAACAACAAGTTTGGTTGTGAGCTTGTAAAACAACCAACTGTAATCTGTAGGATTATAGTGAAATTCCCAAGAGGTCTTGGAGAGTGGATGTAGGTGCTGGGGTGCACCGAACCACTATATGTTTGTTGTGTTTGTAATGCTTCTTGTTATTGTCTAACTAACACACTTACTTACTTAGATAAATTGCTTGCTTAACTCTTATCCGCGCATCCTGTAGTTGCAAGCATATTCAATCAAGTTACATTCTATACATCAAACTGTTGCTAAGTTTAACTTTCACTGTGCATCTATACAACTTAGCATAATTAATCAAAAAGTGCTAGAAGTAGCTTAAAAGTTTTAAAAGACCCAATTCACCCCCCCCCCCTCTTGGGTTGTATCTACTGGGCAACAAGTGGTATCAGAGCAGGTGCTCTAAGATTAATTATTGATCTCACGATCAAGAGCCAAAGATCATGACAACTCAAATAGATAGTTTTCTAGGAGAAGGACAATCAATTGATACACCTCCACTATTTAATGGCATAAACTATACACATTGGAAAATACGCATGCGCATTTTTATTCAATCACAAAACTATTATTTATGGAAAATCATAATAAATGACCTTCACACACTCTCTCAAACTATTAATGAAAAGGACTTAGCACAATTGAATGCTAATGCTATGAACATATTATATTGTGCTATTCATGAAACGAAGTTTAATGAAATTTCTGCATGCTTATCTGCTAAGGAGATCTGGGACACTTTAGAAAATATTTATGATAAATCTCAGATTAGCTCACATGTGCTTCAATTGCGTACTAACAATGAGATTGCAGAATCCTCCACAGTAGCCGAGTCGACTCCCAGTTTGTCCGAGTCGACTCCTAGAGAAGAACAGTCTGAAAGGCAGAGACACAGTCTTGAAGACCCTGTGAACGAGTCGACTCCAAGTAGTTCCGAGTCGACTCCCAAGTTAGCCGAGTCGACTCGAGGAAGAAAGAACAACAAAAAAATTAAAAAGCTTCCTAAAAATAAAGAAGAAGAGAAAGCAAGAAGAAAGAAAGAAAGAGATAAAAAGGAAGAAAGTTTTGACCAAGGAAGAGTCAAGCAAGGAAATGAAAGCTAGGAGCAACAATGATGATATTAGCTCCAAAGAACTACAAGAGGTAACTAACTTTTGCTTTATGGCACAAGAAGATAAGGTAAAATCTCAATCTACTTTTACATCAAATAATTTTCAAGAAGAATTTTCTTATGATGAACTTTTAAATGCTTTTCATGATTTGTATGGTGAATGTAGAAAATTAGCTATGAAAAATAAAAAACTTAAAAAGCTAAATTTGTAAATTTCAAAGGAAAGAAATTCTATTGCTGAAATACAAGACAAACTAAATTCTGAAAATGAAAGTTTAAGGTTAAATTCAGAACAATTGATTCAGAAAAATCAGTACTTAATTAAAGAAAATCAAAAGTTAAGTGAAGAAATTAACCAATCAAAATCTCTTATTAACAAATTCACTGTAAGTTCAGAGCGATTAAAAATGATGTTTGAAAGCCAATATGTTGCTTATGATAAATCAAAACTTGGCTTGACTCCTTTACTTAACAATAAATCTCTAGAGAAAAAGGTTATCAATTCACCAAGCAAACCATTAAATAAGATAACATATTTCAAACATGAAAAGAATGAACATAACAACTTTACCTATCGTTCTAACATAATTAAATCAAGTGGTAAAGTTATTACAATTAAACAAATTTGGGTTCCAAAAGGAACCATATGTCCTAACTCTCAAGGACCCAAGCAAGCTTGGGTACCCAAAATAAAAATATGAGGATGAAGACATAGGTGTGCCAAGATACCCATGGAACAAATAGAACTTTCATACAAATGGGTGTTCTAGACACACGTCAAAAAAAATGAAACTTAAAACATACTTATGAAAAGTAATTTTAAATAATAAAATAATAATAATAATAATAATGAAATCAGTAAACCTTGCATTTCATCATTATTTTTGCTTTAGTATTTGATTAAAATATGAATTGCAAGTATTGACCAATTTTGTGATATAGAAAATACTTTTGGAAATATAATCAAATCACTTCATTTTATAGTATACTTTACTCACTATTGGATAAGTTGCTAAAAGATTAATCAATTTATTAAGAATAACTCTATGAATTCTCTATATGCTTGATTGAGAGTTTTTATCCATGGCATTATTGTTTATTGATCATAGATATGATAATGTGTACTTGGTGTGCTTTTGAATATATGCACTATGAATACCAAGATTAAAGAAACCATCTTTGGCATATAAAATCAACTCATGCTAGTATGTACTTAATCTCAAAAGACCTTGCCATTGGCTTACTTAGATTATCTTCTGAAAGGTCAAAGTTTACTATGCATGTTAACTAAGGAAACAAACAAGAATCAATTTCTAAATCTAAAGATGTTGTTTCCATCACTAAGTTTTCAAAAGCTTACATTGGATTTGTTCTTGGCAAATAAAATTGAAGAATTTTCTGTATTTGCTAAATCCTGTAAAAGTGTTTCAAATGAAAAAGGTTTCCAAACTGTGAAGATAAAGAGTATCATGGCACAGTGTAGAAAACCAAAATCCTGATAAAGTTTATACAGAAATTAATTATTTCAGCACCAAGGACACCTTAAGTAAAATAGGATTAATAGAATTCTTGAAGAAATGAAAAAGACAATTGTGTATGATAGTCATCTACTTAAATGATTTTTAAAAGCTATCATCACTTCTTGTCATACATATGATTTCTATTAGATCTATTTTTTTTATGAAAACTTCTTTTTGTTCTTCTGAAAAATAGAAAATGAACTATTGCATATCTTTCAGTCGTACACGTTATGCTTGATATGTTCTTATGAAAATAATGCCAAATCTGATAAAGCTATTTCTATTCTTGGATATCATTCATCAAGCAATACATATAGAACATTCAATGAAAAGATTCGAGTTGTAGAAATATCAATTCATTTTATTCTTTATGAGACTAATGATTAATTATCAAGAAACTGAAATTAAAATTATATATGTATATGGTTAATCTGTTGCATATAACAATCTGAAAACTTGTTAATAATTAGAACCAAATTGAGTTTTTCAGAAATAGACTTAATAAAGAAAAATTGATGACTACTAAAAGACTAAATTAAGAAAAGATGAAATAGATCTTAAGAAAATTCTTGCATGATTAGAAGTAAAGATCACCATTATCATTTGCTTGCTTTATGAGCTTTATATTCTATCAAATGAATGTGTAGAATACACTCCTAGGTGCTTATTAACAAAGATATATGTTAAATAACCACCATATTTGAAAACACTCATTACAAATATGATAAAGCAATATATAATTTGGAACAAGCATCAAAAGCAGGATATAAAAACTTAAGTAACCTTTTTTTTATAGAAAGTAATAGTGATAAATCTATGCATCAAAAAGAAGAATTTGTGATATCTTATTTGCTCAAGGTATGCATTGATGACATCATTTTTGGTTCTACTAATGAAGAGTTATATGAAGATTTTACTAAGCTCATGCAAGGTGAGTTTGAAATATGTATGATGAATGAATTAACATCTTCTCTCAAACTCCAAACTAAGACAAACAAGAAAGGTGATCTTCGTTGACCAAAGTTAGTCCACAAGAAAACTCTCATAGAAGATTGGCATGAAGAAGGTATGTCTATAACCCCATCTTGTAGAATTTGAAAAGAATGAGCAAAGTTGATCTATTGTTTTAAAGCTGTATTGAAGCGTGATAGAATAATTATTTTATCATACAGCTCGTAGACCAGATTGTATTCTCATTATGCTACCTTGTGCAGGACTTCAATCTAACTTTAATGAATCATATTTTATTGATAACAAATAAATCATAATCTGAATTTTGATAGAAACAATTGTTTAAGATAAGTTGAATAAAACTTAGCTAGCATGTCTTGTTGATAATTATCTTAAGCAAATAGAATCTAAGCTAAATTGATTCTAAAAACAAAAAAAAAAAAAAATTTTTTTGATTTGACCTTGATGAATCTTCCTATTGCCTCACATGCTTGTCCTTGAACCATCTTGGTTAATGAAACTATCTCTTTAGTTCAAGTGACATGTGCTTGCTTATATTTAGGCAATCTCTTGAGTAAAGTGATTCAACATTTGATTATTGTCATATCTTATATTGAGTCATCTAGTTAAGAAATATGTTGAATGAATATTTTGTATCTTAAAGAAACTAAAGACTTTCTTTCAAGAAAGAAAAGGAGTTTGTTAATAATGCAGGATCCTTGAGCAAGAAAATGAGAGATTTCAACTTGAAGGACACCTCCACATAAGATACAATAAACATTCACATGCAAACAAGAGAGAGGATCTTCTTCAGCCAAAAGTTCACACATAAGAAATCTAGTTTGGCTTGAAGAATATATAATGAATAGGTAATTTTAGATATCTTTCTCATAAATTAATTGAGCAAAGTCAATAACTTAAATCTTATTATGGCATGATTAAATTCTTTAATTATTAATTTTTGATATCATGTCTATATGTGTATTGACTGACTTATACTTTTAGAAACTGTTTCATGGTTTGCCCAAACTAAATTATTTCTTTAACTATATCATAACCATGAAATACACAAGTATATGCTTAAAATTTTGATGTAAAATAACTTGTGAGAAGTTATGAATCTATGAGCATAATGAAAATGTTGTTTGCATGATATACATATATATGATACATAAGATTAACTCTTTATTCTGCTCCTTCATGTAAATTACTTGAGAATAACAAAAAGAGAGAGAGAGATAAAGAAAAGAAAATAGATATTATTCAAGAGAAGTAAAATCTAAGTAAAGGCAAATACTTCAATCTTAAGGAAAAGCAAAACAAACATAATATATTCGGCACATTTGTGAGACTTGTGTGAGCATTCTTTTGGAAGGGATAAAATCCATAATTAATTACACTTAAACAGGAAAAGTTTGAAGTAAACATTTTAATCTTTCTATATTGCTCATCATAGGGATGGTGCCAATGGGGAGGCTAGTGGTAGTACCCGGCACTATTTGACCCAACTATTCGGTGTAGGGCATATTAGGGACGGCACAAGAGGGAGGCTAGTGGTAGTACCTCGTGCCCCTTCCCAACTCCACCGGATAGGGAGCAAATAGAGTATAGAGCATAAGAAAGTAAAAATGAAAGACAAAGTTAATGAAAGTATATAAGAAGAATCAAGTCATTTTGATCCTTGATATGCTTACTCTTAATATTCTAATGCATGACTTAACACATAATATATTTTGCATATGGCATGATGCTTTGAATTTTGGGTTCTCAATATTTTGTAATGCTCCATGCTTGGACAATTTGATTGAATGTTTGGAATACTACATAAATTTTTTTTTTTGTTTGGTATTATTGAAAAGAAATTTCAGATTTGTCATTCACAATCATCATTAAAATCTGAAAGTTGAATAAATTTGTAAAAAGGAGAAGAGAAGGATATCTCTATTTAGGCAAAATGAATTGAGTTTGTTTTATCCTTCAACTTGCTTAACTTTGGTATATAATGTGCTAATTCATACCAAAACTCAACATAAATACAAATATTCTGAATATGCTTGAAATATGTGTTTTCAATCGTAATGATTTAAGATGAGCTATAATGTGGACGATACATATCTCAAATTATGATTTTGAAAGCCTCTATTGAAAATCCTATGTAATTCAGAATCTGATTTTGTATAAAAGCTTAAACTCCATATGATTTCTAAATAAAGTCTTAATTTAAGAAAAACAGAATTAATTTTGATGCCTTGGTTGATTGCTCCGATACACATCCGAAACATATCATTTCTTATCTTCAAAGTATACTAATATTGGTCTAAATGATGTGTCTGTCAATGATCTTGATTGCAAGCAAATATTTTTAAATATATGATTTTATTTTGATATTAAAAATATTTATTGTGATTCATGTATACATTGCTGAAAAACTGTGATTAAGAAATTGAGTTCTATAAATATACATACCTCAATGATCATGTTTTTCTCTCCTACATTCTTAAAGACTTCCATCAGAATATATATATATAGAGTAAATGATCTTAAAGCTAGAAATATTTCAGCTCACTCAAATGATTCTAAAAGAAAGAAAATGTAAATGCTTTTGAAAGAAACTGAGCTTCAAATGAATTATTTTCTGACTAATATTTCTATACATTTTCTCTAAAATTAGGAGAAAGCATAACTTGTTCTTAAAGAATTAAAAAGAGTGATTGCTATAAATTTTGAACAGTTCTAGATTACTCTACATTCTCGATATCATAGAATTTCAGGTTTATTCACGCTTGTCAGTAAAATCTGAAATTCAACAAAAGAAAAGAATGATTAAAGAGGAATGCATCTTTTGAGGGGGAGCTTTAGATTCTTATCCTAAAGTTACTTTAATGCATACCTTGATTTTTATGAACCTCCTTATATAGCAAGACTTGCTTTAATTATATAATAAGTTTATACCTTGAGATGAGTTCTATAAAGGAAGTCCTATCTCAAACCTTGAGTCTTATGAAAATAAGCTGAAACTTATAGAAAATATATTTTTGAGATTGACAATTTTATTGAACATTATCTTCAAATTCTAAACTTTTAAATGGAATGATCAATTAAGGGGGAGAAAGAAAATTTTTTACGATACACCTTGAGGCTTGTTATTTGGTTAGTATGTCTTATGCATCAATCATGAACCAAATTGTAATTCAAATAGTTGATCTTAAGAGCCTCTAATCTAATGAAAAAGGGGGAGAATAACGTGTTGAATTTTCTTGAGTATCTCTTAAAAAATCTATTTTGGAATTCACTAATGAGTCCTAATTGGCTTGCTCTTTAGAACTTCAATTTTGTGCCAATTCATATTTTTATATATGTATCAAATTGTGCTTATTTTCCAAAGGAATAAAAGAAAGTTTGTAAAAGAGCTCTAAGATGTATCAAAAACTGCATGAATTCATATTTTGGTATTTGTGCCCCAATGCTCTTATTATCATAAAAGAACTTTGAAGTCATTAAGAATTAATGATCCAACATGATGATATGTCTTTCAAGTATATAAGTTTTGATCTTTTACTCTGAAAATTAATTAAATTGCTCTCATGTTGATAAAATACTTAATAGATTGGGCAAAAGATCTTAAATGAACAAGCTTTCATACTTATTATTGAAGAGAGGTTAAATTTCCACTCGAACTTTCTTTGAATATCATTCGTGGTACTTCTTGAATTAACTTAAGAAAGATTCCACCTACACTTGATTAGAAAACTATCTGTGGTATCAAATTAGAAAACTTCTTGAAATCACATTCGATATGTTCTGCTCTGAAATTATCTTAATTGGCTCTGATCTATGCTCATTAATCTGATTCTAATATTATTGCCTTGAGTTATATGATTCATATCCTTGCAATAATTTGACATGCAAATCAGAGTACAATAAGGAAAAGAAATATTTGAGTATTCTTATCTTTGTGCTTAATGTTTCATTATCTTTTTGATGTTGTCAAAAAGGGGGAGAAATATCTAAGTATATGCTCATAATGCTTTGTGTTTTGTATTGAACACCAACTCAGCTTAAATTGAAATAGGTTGATTGTTTTAAGCTGATTAAATCTAAAGCATCATCATGAAGTATGTTTTAAATATATATATGTTTTCTACTTCATGCAACTCAGCTATGTATTACATGTTTTCTACTTCATGCAACTCAGCTATGTATTACTTCTAGAAAACAATATCTTTTATATTGCATACACTCCAAGTTTTGTCATCATCAAAAAGGGGGAGACTGATGACCCAAAGATTGATTCAAAGATTGATTTTGATGATCACAAAACCTTGAAGTATAAATACTAATGTTTGTGTTGCAAGGAGAAAGATATTTATTTTGCAAGAAACATAGCAAGTTGGAAGAACACAAGAAGGCCTTCGAAGCTCTCAAGAAAAGTTGGAAGAAAGCTACAATTCATTGGCCCAAGTTTCAAGTTCAAAGGACTCAAGTTGGAAGAGCAAATTCAAAGGAAAATCCAAAAGAATAGTCCTCGAGTCGACTCCTGGATAGTACGAGTCGACTCCAGGGAGTAACAAGGCAGAAACACAGAGAAGCTATTTTGGACCCTGAGAGCCGAGTCGACTCCAATGGTTGGCAGGTCGACTCCAAAAGAAGCGAGAGTCGACTCTCAGAGAAATACAGGGCAAAAAGTCAGAGAGCCAATGTCAGACACTGAGAGCCGAGTTGACTCCCGCAAAGTCCGAGTCGACTCCAAGACAGCGCAACCCCAAAGACAGAAGACAGTATTTTCGTCTCTGAGAGGCGAGTCGACTCCAAGACAGTTCGAGTCGACTCCAAGGCAGCGCGACCCCAAAATACAGAGGATCAGTTTTCGGGCTCTGAAAGCCGAGTCGACTCCAAGAGAATCCGAGTCGACTCGAGGAAGAAAATCAGAAAATATGTCCTCTGGATTCCTTGGGATGAGCCGACTCCAAGAGTGCCAGGTCAGCTCCAGACTTTGGGGAGTCGACTCCGGGATAAGTCGAGTCGACTCCCAGTCGAGACAGCACTTTAATTCGAATTTTGAACAGTTGCCGAGCCGTCTCCAGAAAAGCATGAGTCGACTCCTGCAACAGTCGAGTCGACTCCAGATCGCGCGAGTCGACTCCGATCCCAACGGAAACTTTTTCAGGAGTTGCAGACTGTGCACAACGGCTCTATTTTTGTCTCTAACGGCTAGATTTCTGTTTCCACGACATGTAAAGCTATAAAATCAAGAGGAGAGCTAGGGGAGAAGTGATGGAAGTGGGAGAGAACACTTAGAGAAGAGATCTCAAAGAGATTACAAGGGAAATCCTCCATAAGCACAAAAGGGTCATCCAAAGCGAAATAGAGAAAAGAAGAGCATCCAAGTGAATCCCAAAGCTTCCTCTCCATCTGTGTGCTGCCTCGGTGATCCTCTACTTCATGCCAAATCAGACGAGGGTCAAGTAAAGAAGAAGCCGAGCTCCTTCATCTTCAAAACTCGTTTGAGGGCTTCTCTTTACTCTATTTGATTATACTGTTATATTTGCTTGTTTAAGAAGCTTTGATTTGTTATAAACTTTGTTTTAATATCTTGTAACTTGATTCAATCAAGGGATTGAATCAAGGGGTTAAGGTTTGTTGGTGAGCCAAAGGGAAAACCAACGGTGTTAGGTTGGTTGGTGAGCCGAGGGTAAAACCAACGTGTAAGGGTTCGATTGTGATCCCGAAAAAACAATCGGGGTGGTTCTAGTCGGTGAGCCTGGAAAAACCGACCGAGTTCGTTGTGAGCTCGTAAAACAACAAGTTTGGTTGTGAGCTTGTAAAACAACCAACTGTAATCTGTAGGATTATAGTGAAATTCCCAAGAGGTCTTGGGGAGTGGATGTAGGTGCTGGGGTGCACCGAACCACTATATGTTTGTTGTGTTTGTAATGCTTCTTGTTATTGTCTAACTAACACACTTACTTACTTAGATAAATTGCTTGCTTAACTCTTATCCGCGCATCCTGTAGTTGCAAGCATATTCAATCAAGTCACATTCTATACATCAAACTGTTGCTAAGTTTAACTTTCACTGTGCATCTATACAACTTAGCATAATTAATCAAAAAGTGCTAGAAGTAGCTTAAAAGTTTTAAAAGACCCAATTCACCCCCCCCCCTCTTGGGTTGTATCTACTGGGCAACAACTGCTGTTCTATTTAGTTAAGAAATAAAATAGTCGCACGTGGTTTCATGATCGACAGTCTCTATCATTTACATATGGATGTATCTGTGAATATTACCGAGCAAGAAGTGAGTGCCAAAGGATCCAAAAGATCTAGAGATGAGATAAACCAAAGATATTTGTGGCACCTCAGGCTTGGCCATATTGGAGAAGACAGAATGAACAAAATGGATAAAGATGGGCTTTTAGGCTCATTGACTTCCGAGTCATATCCAGTTTGCGAGTCCTGTCTTCGAGGAAAAATGGCTAGACTGTCCTTTGTAGGACATGGGGAGAGGACCACTGAAATACTTACCCTAGTACATACAGATGTATGTGGCCCATTCGATGTGCTAGCCAGGGGATGTTATTCTTACTTCATTACCTTTACCGATGATTATTCACGATATGGGTATGTGTATCTTATGAGACACAAGTCTGAATCTTTTGAAAAGTTCAAAGAGTTCAAGAATGAAGTAGAAAAACAAACCGGAAAATCTCTTAAGGCTCTTCGATCAGATCGAGGAGGAGAATACCTTAGTGGGAAATTCCGAGACTATCTCAAAGAAAACGGCATAGTCTCACAATGGACACCTTCGGGTACACCTCAACTCAACGGGGTGTCAGAGAGGAGAAATCGGACCCTGTTGGACATGGTCAGGTCCATGATGAGCTTCACTGATTTACCTATGTTCCTTTGGGGAGATGCCTTACTCACAGCGATTTATTTATTGAATAGAGTTCCCTCTAAATCCATTCCTACCACACCGTATGAGATATGGCATGGTAAGAAACCAAGTCTGGGTCATCTCAAGATTTGGGGATGTCCGGCCCACGTCAAGAGACTACAGGCGGACAAGTTAGAGGCTAGGACCATAAGTGCTCGTTTTATAGGATATCCAAAAGAGTCATTAGGATACAATTTTTACGTCTCAGAGGATCACAATGTGTTTGTGAGCCGTCATGCCATCTTCTTGGAAAATCAGTTTATCCTTGATAGAGGCAGTGGGAGGAAAATTGAGCTTGAAGAGAAAGTCTCTGAAAAGCAACGAGTCATGGATCCTATAGAACCCATTCATAAAGAGCCAGTACACGATGTCCCTCAACCACCTCGTAGATCTAGTAGGGTCTCCCATCCTCCCGATAGATACTTAGGTATACTAGAAGAGGATACCGAGAAAATATTCCTAGTGGGAGATAGGGATCACATACAGGATCCCAAAACCTACAACGAGGCGATATCTGATATCGATTCCGAGAAATGGCTGGAAGCTATGAAGTCAGAGTTAGACTCCATGCATTCCAACCAAGTCTGGACCTTAGTAGACCCACCAGAAGGTATTATACCTATTGGATGCAAATGGATCTACAAGAGGAAGATAGGTTCGGATGGAGAGGTAGAGACCTATAAGGCAAGGCTTGTGGCAAAAGGGTATAGTCAGCGCGAGGGCATTGACTATCAGGAGACCTTTTCACCTGTAGCCATGCTAAAATCCATCCGAACATTGCTTGCCATTACAGCATTTCATGATTATGAAATCTGGCAGATGGATGTGAAAACTGCTTTCCTGAATGGATATCTTAATGAAGATATCTATATGGAACAGCCTTTGGGTTTCACTTCCAGTGATGGAGATCACAAGGTCTGCAAGCTGCAAAGGTTCATCTATGGACTAAAGCAAGCATCTCGGAGTTGGAACACTCATTTCGATGACGCAATCAAAACGTTTGATTTCATCAAAAACGAAGAGGAACCGTGTGTTTATAAAAAGGTTAGTGGGAGTGCTGTCGTTTTCTCATACTGTACGTAGATGACATTCTCCTGATTGGGAATGATATTCCCATGCTAACCTCGGTCAAGGTCTGGTTGTCAAAAGAATTCTCCATGAAAGACCTTGGGGAAGCATTCTATATTTTGGGAATAAAGGTCTATAGAGATAGATCTAAAAGGATGCTTGGCCTTTCACAGAAGATGTACATAGAGGAGGTGCTGAAGAGGTTCAGCATGGAAAACTCCAAGAGGGGTCTCTTACCCCTTAGGCATGGAATTCATCTCTCCAAGAAGATGTGCCCCAACACATCTGAAGAGATTCAACGCATGAGCAAGATTCCCTATGCATCGGCAATAGGAAGCCTCATGTATGCCATGCTGTGTACACGACCTGATATAGCTCTTGCTGTGAGTGTCACAAGCAGATATCAGTCGAATCCAGGTGAGGAACACTGGACAGCTGTGAAGAATATTCTTAAGTACTTGAGAAGAACTAAAGATTTATTCTTGGTTTTTGGAGGATCATCAGAGTTAAAGGTAGAAGGGTACACAGATTCAGACTTCATGACTGATGTCGATGACAGGAAGTCAACATCTGGATATGTACTCTTGTGCAATGGTGGTACGGTAAATTGGAAGAGTTCTAAACAACCGATCATTGCTGATTCTGCTATGGAAGCTGAATACATCGCCGCCTCTGAAGCTGCTAAGGAAGGCTTCTGGTTCAAGAAATTCATTGCAGAGTTGGACGTGATGACATCAGATGCCATAACACTCTACTGCGATAATAATGGCGCCATAGCCCTTGCTAAGGAGCCAAGGTCTCATCAGAAGTCTAAGCATATAGAGCGGCGCTTCCATCTCATACGCGACTATGTTGAGAAGAAATATGTAAAGGTGCAGAGAGTAGACTCCGCGGATAACATGGCGGACCCATTCACTAAGCAGCTGAGTCAGCAAAAGACTGAAGCCCACCTTGAGAAGATGGGCCTAAGATATATGACCAATTGGCTTTAGTGTAAGTGGGAGATTGTTAGATGTATGCCCTAGAAGCCAATTTGGCTGACACATTGTTGATTCTAGGGATATAATTTTGTACTTGACTGTTTATTATTGAATAAATAAAAGGCATCTTTTCATTCATATTATTTATGTGTCTATGAATCGTCCAAGGAATTAATAAGATGATGATACATATTCTCAAGAGTTGAGAATTTGAGCCATGTATCATTGGTGATTAATTTCTAAATGCTCCTGATCAATGGATCATCATGAGGACGGTGATCGATCCGATCAGAGCACAGATCACTTTCCTTCTGGATGGACGAGACTTGAGTCCACAGTGTAGGGACACTGAAGTAATAGTGCAGGTACTTGTTAGAGAACAAGGGTGCTGAGCGTGACCAAGACAAGAAGTCACTTGGATGTCTATCCACTCGTCAGTGACTTGCTTGATGTTGCAGTAGTGTGACTGGTCCTTTGACCTGCGGTGCTTCGGCTACTCACAGTGAGGTTATTGTAGTTTGACTGCACACATACATGGTCTCTAGCCATATGGGTCCATGCAGTGTAGATTGGCTGCAGAAAGTTCACTGTAGGAGTAGGGTATGCACCTATAAGGAATCTATCGACCTTGATAGAAGAGGAGTGATCCTATGTGATTTGTTAGACTGAGTTCTAAGACCTTGGCCAGGGCAGTAATATAAAGTGGAAAAAGAGTTTTCCACTATCGAACTCAAGTCGAATAAATCTTGACATGACAGACGATGGGGTTTGACGAGTTGTCCATGACCTCCGTCCTGTAGGGATCCACGATAGTAGGACTGTATCACATGTTAACTGCACCTAGAGGTTCATCATTCCATTCTGCTGGGTAGCCACTACATGCTGCTAGGTGTCACTGGTGGATGGTGGGACTCACAGGGATTATCTCAATGATCGATAAACCCTAATGAGTAGAGTTGGAATCGTTCCAACCCATTGAAAGGAGTTTTCAATGATATAGTGATAGAGATCACAATATATCTCACTACCAGTCAGAGTAGAACCTATGGGGTCACACACACTAGAAGTATTGACTAATCCGATGGTTGAAAAGTGATTATGAATCACAAGTAATCAATTTGATTGATAAGAAGTTGAAGAAGGAACAAAGGGAATTAATTAATTGGACTTAAAACAAGAGTCCTACTTCGGGTAGGATTCCTAGAGTCCTAATTGGATTAGGACTGGGAATCCTAGTTGGAGTAGGACTGGGATTTCTACTTGGAATAGGATTCCCAAAATCCTAATGAGATTAGGAGTTTTTAATTAAAATTGGATTCCTACTTGGAGTAGGATTCCTAGAGTCCTAATTGGATTAGGACTCCGAATTTAAATTAGAGTCCTAATTGGATTAGGACTAGAGTTAAACAAATTCTAATTGGATTAGGATTTCTTAAGTCTAAATTAATTATTAATGAATCAACATGACTCCTAATTGGATTAGGATTGAAGAGTTCAATTGAGTCATGGTTCATTCAAGTCCTAATTGGATTAGGACTAGCATAGATTGAACCCAATTTGGCTAATCCTAATTAGATTAGGACTAAACCATGAAAAGGGCACCTAATCCTCTTTGGAAGAGGATTAGGTTAACCAAGTAAGAGGGGCATCAGCCCCTCTCCAATTGGTTAGGGCGACAAGAAGAGAGAAGGGGCCGGCGCTCCAAAGAAAGAAAGTAGTCAAGGGCTCCTAACTTGTAGGAGCCCTTGATGCTTATAAAAGGGGACCTAGGGCCGGCGCCCTAGTTAGTGCTCTCTTCCTCCTCTTGCTGCCGCCACCAGCCCCTCTCCTCCCTTGGTTCAGCCGCAAGCAAGGGAAGAAGCTCTCCAAGTGTTGGCGGCCTCCTCCCCTTCCCTTCCTTCATCCAACGCAAGGAAGAAAAGAAGGCTGCATGGGGATTCTTCTTCTTCATCCTTCTTCTTCCTCCTCTCAAGCACAATCAAGGGTTGATTGAAAGAGAGGAGATCAGCCATCAAAAGAAGTCTTTGCAAGGGAGCTAGCACCCCGGGAAGACAAGAAAGATTTGATCGGTCCTCTACTTCGTGTGGATACCCGTAGAGGCCGGACGTTTGAACGGCTTCAAGCGAACCCTCTTCCAAAAACCACGAATTCAGATTTGCGGTGATCATCTACGCGCGCAAGGTGAAGATCTGATATTCCTAATGGTTTTAAAAGTTTTAATTCTTACCTAATTACGAAAGGTCTCGAAACAACGTTCATGCGATGAACGTCGATCCCGCACATGCCCCCTTTCCGCTGCCATCTGATTTTCGTTTTGAAATATCAGCGGCATTGGCGGGTTCCCAACACTCTTTACATTGCATCCCTCGATCCGAACCGGCCTAAGAAAAGTGGGCAATCAGTTGCCAATCAAGGTACTTATATGATAACACCTTACAATTTTTCTATTTGTGATAATTCGACCTGGGTATTGGATACCGGTAGTCCTTTTAATATTTGCAATTTGTTGCAGGGGCTACAAGTCAGTAAGAGATTTGAAGAAGGAGAAAGGTTCCTGAATGTTGGAGATGGAAGACCAGTTTCAGTTCTAGCTTTAGAAATTCTTAAACTTAAATTCAGCTCTCATGTAAATGTCCTTAGTGATTGTCACTATTGTCCAAGTTTTCTATTGAATATCATTTCTGTAGGCCTTTTGGCCAAAAATGGTTATGAAATATCAATAAAAAAGGATTATTGCAATGTCATTTGGAATGGTGTTGTTGTAATGAATGGAATTCTGAGTAATGGCATTTACATTTTGTCACAGCTTGTTCATGTAATGTATAAATCCAATAATCGCCCTAGAATAGATAATGTCACGGATGTCTACCTTTGGCATCATAGGCTAGGTCATATTAACAAGAACAGGATGAACAGGTTAAGTAAATAAGGAATCCTTGATGTAAATGATTGTGAATCATTGACAACCTGTGAATCATGTCTTCTTGGTAAAATGACCAAATCACCTTTTACCGGAAAAGGTGAACGAGCTAGTGATTTATTGACCCTTGTACATTCTGATGTATGTGGGCCAATGAGCACAGATGCTAGAGGTGGGTATTCATATTTTATTACGTTTACAGACGACCTTTCAAGGTATGGTTATGTCTATTTAATGAGACATAAATCTAAATCATTTGAAATGTTCAAATTATATCGTAATGAAGTAGAAAAACAAACTTGAAAGAGTATTAAAACTCTTCGATCAGATCGAGGAGGTGAATACCTCTCCAGTGAATTTTTGACATATCTAGGAGAAAATGGGATTCTCTCTCAATGGACTCCTCCTGGTACACCACAATATAATGGTGTGTCAGAAAGGAGAAATCGAACTCTGTTAGACATGGTTCGATCCATGATGGGGTTTGCTAATCTGCCCATATCCTTTTGGGGATATGCTCTTGAGTCAGCCTGCTATATTCTAAATAAGGTTTCAAGTAAGTCTGTAAATAAAACACCACATGAGATGTGGACTGGACGCAAGCCGATGCTCTCTCACCTTAGGATTTGGGGGTGTCCGGCGTACGTCAAACGTTTGAAGACAGACAAACTTGAACCCAAGTCTGACAAATATTTCTTTGTTGGTTACCCTAAAGAAACTAAAGGATATTACTTCTACTTTGCTGAAGAACAAAAATTGTTCGTAAGCAATAGAGCAATTTTCTTAGAAAAGGAATTCCTTGGTGAAGGAACAAATAGCTCTAATGTTGAGCTTAGAGAAGTTCAACATGTAGAAGATCCGACACCATCTACTGAACCAGTTGAGTCGGATTTGATTAGATCAGATCCAGAACCCATATTAGATGCACCATTAAGGCGATCGGGTAGAGTACCACGTCAGCCGGACAGATACTACGGTTTCTTGGTCCGGGATGGGGATCCTATCGAACTTGATGAAAACGATGAGGATCCGATCACATATATGGATGCAATGCAGAGGTATGACTCTGATAAATGGCTTGGAGCCATGCAATCCGAAATGAAATTCATGAAGGTCAATGATGTTTGGACATTAGTTGACCCACCCGAAGGAATTAAACCCATAGGGTGTAAGTGGATATTCAAAAGGAAACGAGGCGCAGACGGAAAGGTAGAGACCTATAAAGCCCGTCTGGTTGCCAAGGGTTATCGTCAACGTTATGGTATTGACTATGACGAGACGTTTTCTCCTGTGGCAATGCTCAAGTCCATTCGGATTGTGCTTGCGATGGCAGCACATTTAGACTATGAAATCTGGCAAATGGATGTAAAGACCGCATTTCTAAATGGAGATTTAGAAGAAGAAGTGTATATGATACAACCTGAAGGTTTTACATCTGCAGATGAGTCTAAAGTGTGCAAGCTTCAAAAATCCATTTATGGATTAAAGCAAGCTTCACGGAGTTGGAATATACGTTTTGATAAGGTAATCAAAACATATGGCTTCATTAAGAATGAAGAGGAACCTTTCATTTATAAATGGGCAAATGGTTCAGTTATTATATTCCTTATTTTGTATGTGGATGACATTCTTTTAATCGAGAATGACATCCTGCATTACAAGGAATAAAGGTTTGGTATCATCTCAATTTGCTATGAAGGATTTGGGAGAAGCATCTTACATCCTAGGAATGAGGATCTATAGAGATAGATCTAGAAGATTGCTTGGATTATCCTAATCCACATACATTGATACTATACTGAAGAGGTTCAGTATGATTAATTCCAAGAAAGGCTATCTTCCGATGGACCATGGAATTAACCTCTCTAAAAGGGATTGTCCGAACCCCTCAAGAAAGAGAGAGTATGGATAGAATTCCATATGCTTCGGCAGTAGGATCTATAATGTATGCCATGATATGTACTAGACCAGACGTGGCATACTCACTAGGAGTAGTGAGCAGATACCAGTCTGATCCAGGTAGCAACCACTGAAAGGTTGTAAAAACCATCCTTAAGTATTTGAGAAATACTAAAGATCAGTGGCTTGTCTATGGTGATTCTGACTTAAAACTTGAGGGATATACTGATTCAAGTTTTCAGTCAGATCAAGATGATAGCAAGAGCGTGTTAAAATATATCTTCACTCTTAAGGGTGGGGCCATCTGCTGGAAGAGTTCCAAGCAGCATACAGTGGCAGATTCTACATGTGAAGCAGAATATATTGCAGCATCTGATGCCGCCAAGGAAGCTGTATGGTTGCGGAAGTTCATCACCGAGCTTGGAGTGACACCCTCCATTGATGGTCCAGTGCCTATATTTTGTGACAATATTGGGGCCATAGCTCAAGCAAGGGAACCTAAAGCACATCAGCAGACCAAGCATATTCTACGTCGCTACCACCTGGCTCGAGAGATCATCGATCGAGGTGATATTGATCTTCAGAAGATTGACACAAAAGAAAATCTAGCTGACCCATTTATCAAAGTCCTCGGCATCAAAGAGTTCGACGAACACAAGTCGAAGATGGGTATTAGATACTGTGCCGATTGGCATTAGGCTAAGTGGGAGTTGCTGGGATTTGTATCCTAAATGTCAATCGTCAGCATATCGATGATTGAATTTTGTAAATGAATTGACAAATTAATAAAGTGTTATTTGCAATTATTCATCATTTCATCTTCAAATGAACTCTTATATGATGAAGTCCTTAGGACTTATGTTATGATAAAGGAGGATTTATCTTTGAGTCCTTAAACTTGTTTGCGACCAAATGATATGTTATTACTAGGACGACAGCATTATCGAGATTAGGTTGTTGTGTGACATATACGTTGGTTGTCCTCTTAACCAAGGAGTGTGGAGACACTGGTATGCCACACAGGTGAAGTGTAGGAGTACATTTTACTGAACGTGACCAATTCCGAAACGCTCTACTGTCGAGAGATGTTCCGAGTGGATATGGGTATAAGTTTGGCCCTCTGACCTGAGACCACAACCTGTGACTAGCAAGCAACTCACTGTACTTTGGTATCGGACTACCTGAATTTCTAATTCAGTGACGGAAGGTCACTGGATGCAGTCAAGTACTTGCGTAGTCAGTTGTGAGTCAAGATGGAATTGACCCCTCCTGAAAACAGGAGATAATGTCTTGTGATTAATTTAGCAAAACCTTGGCCAGGGTAATCCCAGTAAGGAGTCACGGGATATCTAAAGTTAATCACATAATGGATGTACTAATTATAGGGTTGACAGTGAGCTCTAAGTCATCCTGGCATTAGAAGTCAAAGGGATTGAATTATACAGTAACCATAGTTCAGGGTTCCAGAATATTTGCTTCGCATATATTCGGCCTATCCGGACGTTGGGTACCATTGCTAGATGGTCACATCAATTAGTGTAGGAAATTGTTCCTATACTACCGGCTTAGGTTCGAACATATGAGGTCACACGCATAGAAGATTCCTGATTGATCAAGAAAGCTGATGAATGATTAAGAATCATTCAGGGATAATTTGGTCAATTTGATTGGCAAATTATCTTATAAAATAATTAAAGTAATTATTGAAGGATTAATTAGTAATTAAATTACTAATAAACTCAATTTGATTGAGTAATTGTGCTAAGGATGAGCCAAATTGAATTGGATTCAAGTTTGGGCTCAATCAGGATTTTGACCTGATTGGATTAGGTTAGAACCAAAAAGGACTTAAGCTGATCAAATTAATTTTAAATTAATTTGTTCTTAATTGGGGATTGACCTAATTGGATTAGGTCCAACACAAAGTAATTAATTCAATTTGATTGAGTTTGCATGAGCCAAAATTGAATTGGATTCAATTTGAGCTCAATCAGGGTCTGACCTGATTAGATTGAGTTCAACCAAATTGCTTTGTTTTAATTCAGGTTTGACCAAATTTGATTAGGTGCAACCCAAGGGGATTAGGCTCAGATGATGTGGCAATTATTGGTGACATGGAATTGGATTTCATGAATTTTAAATAAACCAAAATTATTGCATGGCACATGGACCCATTGCTTGACACATGGCAACATTGTTTGTTATTTGAATTTAAATTCAAACATTAAGCAATGTGTTAAATGATTTTAATCACTCAAACCATCAGCCAAGGTGGCGTATGAGTTTTTGAATGGATTAAATTCAAATTTTAAGAGGTGATTTCGAAATTATGAAATGTTTTACCTTGCCGCATGGATTTCAAATTCCTTCCCTCTTGCACATGTGTTTAAAATTTGAATTTAAATCAGATTTGGTTGAGATCTGATTTGGGTTGTTCCTATTCCTTTGCATGTGCCAACTAAAAGAGGTTTTCTAAAAATAAATTTCGAATTTTGAATGAAAATTCGGAGGCCATTAAAAGGGGTCAAACATGGGCACCAAAAACACATCCATTGCAGCCTTCTTCCTCACCCGCCTCCTCTTCCTCTTCTTCTCCATTTTAGATAGGGTTTTTAGGCTGAATATCTAGAAGATTCAAGATCAGATCTGAGTCCTCTACTTTCCTTACAAACCTCATCTCCATCTGCTTCAAGACGATTGATCAAGAGTTGATTGAATCCCGACGGGCAGATTTCAGCTTCAAGTGTTCTGCAACTGCTAGCACTGTTGCGGAAGAAGATCCTTCAGGACTTCGCGTGAACTTCTCGTAGAGGCCATTCGTGTGTGTGGCTGCGAAGTCAAGAATCAGATTCACAACTTTCATCCATCATAAAAGGTATTAATCTAGCATTAATCATTTATTATGGTGTCAAGGTCTAGGTCCGATTTCCCGAGGTTTTACCCTCTTTTGGGGCTCCTCACGGAGATATCTCCAGAATCCATTCGATGGATATTCGGAGATTAATTGGAATAGAGTTCTTAAGTTTCAGATCTGATAGTTAATCATGCATAAAAGTTTTAGCATAATTGTTTAAACGATTCCGGCATAATCCTATGTGTTCTTAATATGCTGATTTCTAGATTTGATCTTGTAAGCATGCATGAATTAAATTGTTTGATTCATTTTTTCGCTGTATTTTTGAAATTTTAAAAGAACTACGTGTGGCTTGATTCCCCTTGTGAAGGGGTACGTAGGCAACCCGATCAGGTTCAGCCATGGTTTTCAAAAAAAATTCAGCATGCTAAACACCGAAGAACCTAGGAATAACTTTAAGGAACGTCTCTGAGGGGATAAGCTTGGTCATCAAACATACTAGACTGAGTACGGGAGTCACATCCTCCACTACAAAGAAACCCTAGTGTATTTTTTTTATGATGTACAGTTTCTTGAGAACTTTTTTTTCTGTTATGTAATCACACTTGTACTCAAATTTGACTTTAATACAATGAGTAGAAATTTCCTTTCAAAACTGTGCAATTTGAGTTCTTATACTTTTCTGTGTTTTTGTGTCTTTTTGCTATGATGACAAAAAGGGGGAGAAAATATGATGAGTTGAAATATAAAGGGAATCACTAAAAAGAAAATTCTCAAAGCAAAAGGTAATTTGTTCTTAGTGGATTCGATATCTCGAGGCTCATTATCTCTCTGTTGGGGTTCCTCAAGGAGTAATCTCCAGAATCTATTCAAGGGATATTCAGAGATTAGTTGAATCATACTCAAGAACAAATTGTCAGATTTTCTCTCTGGAAGTAAGAATTTAAGCTCAAAAGCTTCAAGACATTAAAAGAAAATTCAGAGAACCTAAACAAAATTGAATACATATGTTGAGCGAGAGAATCTGAAATCTTAAGAAAGCAAATTCATTAAACACATATAAGCCAAACAATTGATTGCATGATATGAAGGCTTATATAATTCCAAATAAAAGGGGAGCTCTAATTTCAGGATTTACTGATTCATACCCTTCAATTTTGGATAAATTAAATGACAAGACATTTGAATTCATTTCAAAACTTTACTATAAATCACCTTTTGGTTGAGCAATTCACTTTACAAATACTCAATATTTTGTCATCATCAAAAAGGGGGAGATTGTGGAGTGATTGGTTATACCCCTATTTAATGTTGATGAGCTCAAAGTATTTGATTATATTTCATGTTGTACTAATGAATTCAATCTAGTATTTCAGGCAAATATATGTGAATTTATCTTTAAGAGCATCGAGCTTTTGTTCAAGGTCTTTTGGCTAAGTGTTGAACTCAAGTAAGCCAAAGTCTGAAGCTCGAGTCGACTCCGAAAGATTGCGAGTCGACTCTAAGTGTTTCAGAGGTTCTGGCATAAGCTCGAGTCGACTCCGGTACACTACGAGTCGACTCCGACTGAGAACAGACAAAAGGACAGAAAGATGAATTTCAGATCCTGTCATCGAGTCGACTCCGACGATTTCGAGTCGACTCTGATGCTTGCCGAGTCGACTCCCGACGGTTCCGAGCCGACTCCAAGGAGTAACAGACAGAAAGACAGAGAAGTATTTTCTAGATCCTGTTACCGAGTCGACCCCAGAAGGATGCGAGTCGACTCCAACGTTTGGCGAGTCGACTCCTAAACATGCAAGAGTCGACTCTCAGAGGAAAGCAGACTGAAAGGCAGAAAACCAAACAAAGTGACTCTGTGAACGAGTCGACTCTGAGAATACGAGAGTCGACCCCAAGTCAGCCGAGTCGACCCCAACAAAGTGCGAGTCGACTCCGAGGCAGTTCAACTCGAAAGATAGAGGATCAATTTTCGGGCTCTGAGAGCCGAGTCGACTCCAAGATGATCCGAGTCGACTCGAGAAAGAAATGCAGAAAAATAGATCTCTGGAATTCTGAGAACGAGTCATCTCCAAAATGCCAAGTCATCTTCAGATCTTGGCGAGTCGACTCCAGGTTTGGCCCGAGTCGACTCCAGTACGGGACAGCACTTTAATTCAAATCCTGAATAGTGGGCGAGTCGTCTCCAGTAAAGCATGAGTCGACTCCAGCAACAGCCGAGTCGACTCCAGATCTAGCGAGTCGACTCCGACCCCAACGGATATATTGTCAGGAGGTGCAGACTGTGCAGAACAGCCACAAATCAGTATCTAACGGCTATTTTTCAAGGGGAACTGCTTAAATAGCCAGAGTGAACAGTAGTAGACATCAAGAGAGTTACTCCATCTGTGCATTAAGTATTTTCCGACTACCAAAAGTCTATTGAGAGAAAAGATAAGCAAAAGAAGGAAGAAACGCAGTCAATACATTCCTAGAAGTCTTTCCTTCGCATTCAAGGCTCTTCCTCTGACATCAGATCTTCAGTGCATTCAAAGAGGAGACTCAGAGTTCGAGAAGCCCTTTTTTCCTCTTCCAAAATATGTTTGAGGGCTTCTAACTTTACTCTATTCATATTGATTCATATTTGCTTGTTAAGAAGCTTTCCTTGTATCTTTTTCCAAACTATTTTCTTACTTGATTCAATCAGGAGATTGAATCAAGGGTTGTAAGGTTTGTTGGTGAGCCGAAGTTAAAACCAACGGTGTAAGGGTTCGATTGTGATCCTGGAAAAACATCGGGTGGTTCTAGTCGGTGAGCCTGTAAAAACCGACCGAGTTCGTTGTGATCTCGCGAAAACAACAAGTTGGGTTGTGAACTTGTAAAACAACCGGCTGTAATCCAAGGGATTATATTGAACTCCCAAGTGAAGCTTGGGGAGTGGACGTAGGAGCAAGTGATAAGTGCTAGATAATGCATAAATTAATATCTTATTCATAGCACTTATCATTATTTTAATTCACATATTTTGTAAATTTAACTATAAAAATTATGTTTTCCTTCAGCATTTCATTTTAAATAAATTATTTTAATTGATTTGCTTTATTTTATTGATCGAATCTAATGTATGCAGGTAAGTCAAATTCATTAATTTTTGAACCCAAATTGCACGCACCCTGCAAATTAAATCCTCTCAGATTTCGATTCATCCATTTATCCCAATTCTCCTGCATCACATCTTAGCCATTCGCATTCAATTTGTTCTTTTCTTTTCACGTGTGCATGAAACATCCGAGCCAACCTCCCGTGCTTTCCTAGCCGTAAGCACAACCAAGATCTTTCTCATTGCACATCATCCACGTAAGTGTCCTTCCCAGCTCCCCTGCATTCAGGACATATATCTAGAATCAATCATGGACCGAATCCCATGCATCCTCATCCCATCGGAATTAACTCCATCATCTCGGATTACAGCCTTACCCCTTCTTCGGATTAACTTCATCGTCCACGGCTTGATTTCATGAAATCTCCAACGTCCCAGCATCCTCATCCTCTCCCCATCGTGTCTTCACTCCACAGCCTTTCCACGGATAAGCTCCACCTCTTGATCATGGAGCAGATCCATCTTCTTCCAGATCATTCCATCATACAACCAAGTCCAATCTCCCTCCCGTAAGATAAGCTTTAGATCCCAACGAGGATGAGCCTTCCAAACTTGATATTCTCTTCCGAATCATAAGTCAATCTCCCTTCTGTTTGTAATCGGTTGCTACCCGCACGTTGATTCTCCCACTTTCAGCATCCCAGATCAAACCCCTGTTCCAAATCCCAGCTGAATCTAGCCTTCATCGCCCATGGATAAAGCCAGGCTTCCGCTCATCTCACGCGTGTCCTCCCTCCCGTCCGTGATTCAAGGATCAGCTCCCGGTTCCCCTGTTCCGAGCTCATCTTTATCTCGAACCAAATCCAAACTCCATCCCATCCGTATTTGTTCCTAGCATCTTCCTTCTCTCTCGATTCATCCTTATCTTCTTCCCAACGATTTCCCCCATCTCAGCTGTGAGCAACATCCCTTGCATCTGAGAATCAAGCCAACTTCATCCACCCACGCCTCCCCTGTTTCACTTGCTTCATCTCCCAAGCCCCTTCTTTTGGATCACCTCCCACCAAATCTAGCTCCTCCTAACGTCCAGAAAGCAAGCATCCCAAAGGATCAAGGTGATTTCAGCCAACCAATCCAGCCGTTTGGCAAGCTTCAAGGATCCAGCGATCAACTCCATCCAGCAGTGTGTCCAAGGATCAAGGAACAGAGTTTCACAGATCACTCCCTTCCAGTTCATCCCAGCGTCCGTGAGCTCCTTCCAACTTCTCCCGCATCCGGATCTCCCGCGGCCAACAAATCTCAACTCCTCCACGCAGCCGGATCAACTCCATCAAGCCATCCTTATCCCACATTCAAGCTTATCCTTCGCACGAAACAGGGGGGGCTGAGAGGCTATAAAAAGAGGAGGGTTTTCTTTGGGATTTATCCTTCTTCCCCATCGGAGGACTGATCCCAGCTCTTCTCTGAATCCATCAAGCTTCTGTTCGGTCCCATTCATTCCTTCTCACCCAATCCCATCCATTAGTTCTTTTATTCGGAAAGCCCACGGGAGACAGGGAAGGGAGGAAAGAATTAGGAAAGGAAGGGAGGAAGAAGATGGAAGCTCTTCGTGCTGCTGCTATCGTCCACAACTATATGCAGGGCTGATCTCCTCACTAGGGCTGGATGCAGCCCTAACAAAGGGCCAAGGGTTTTATATTTTAATTTTCTATTCCTGGAGTTGTATAAACTTTATTTTGCTCCTAATAAATATTTTATTTCATCTTATATTTAATTTCTGTGATTTTAAGTATGACGTTTATACAACTGTTTTTCATGATCACTAAGTAAATATAAGATAGCCCATACTTAGGAAAGATGCGGTGTCCTGCCACATTAGTTTAGGGTAGACATTTCATGCCAACTGAAGATGGATTATTCCCAAATTACTTTTGTGAATTTCTATTTAAATGCTTATTAGGCTTGTAGCCAATTTGCATGTTAATCCAAGAATAAATTAAAATACAAATAACCCTTGTCCCGATGTTAGTGCTGAATTTCTTGTCCTAGGTTTCCCTCAAACTGATAACATTTTAATTGCATTTTTAATTAAATTTCTTAGTTTAATTTTCTTCACAAACTCTTCTTTTTAAATATTTTTTTTATTTTTAAGAAAATAACTGTACCCCAATCCCTGTGGATCGATACCCGTAATCACTATCCTACTAGATACGTGCTATTGCGTGGTCTTTAAAGTTAACTATCAATTTTTGGCGCCGTTGCTTGGGATTGTTAGTATAGTTGTTTTTCTTTTCATAAAAAAAAATCTTTTAAAAATTATATATATATCTAAAATAAAATAAAAATATTTTCTATTTTTGTACTTTACTTATCTCCTTTTTTCTCTCTTACTAATTTTTGATTTTTTTTTTGGGTATTATTTGATCAGGAAACGAAAAGGAAGACAGGAACAATCAAAAAGGGAACTGCTGGAGAAGGAATGATGTAGAGGTTTGCCTAAAAATAAAAAAAATTGCTGGAGAAATTTTTTTTGGTAACCTCTAAATCTTTCTTATTTAAATTGATTCCCAATTTGCTTGAAATTTTATGGTGATTGTTTGATTTTAATTTTAGCAAAAGTATGAATGCATGCTTGATACACATACACCAATTAAGCCGCACATAGTAAGGGCAATCACCCTAACAAGATAAGAACTGGATTTCATCATCAGATTCTTGCCCAAATTAGGTGAATCAATTCTCACATAGCCATCACGTTAATTAAAATCAATTAGACGTTGGCTCCTAGGGACATTCGAGCTCAATAGGACGAAGATCATCGAAAGTTGCACCAATTTCGCTCTGTGGCTCAGTTGATGTCTAGGCAAGCTTTGTCCCAAGGGAGACAGTTCATCTATTCGAGGCAAGTGGTTTTTAAGTGGGACCTTTGCAACGCATCGTGACCCCCCCACTTACTGTTAGATGTATGCCCTATAAGCCAATTCTGGCTAACACATTATTTATTCTGGAACATAATTTGTACTTGATTTTATTTATTATTGAATAAATAAAAGGCATCTTTTTATTCATATTGTTTATGTGTCTATGAATCGTCCAAGAATTAATAAGATGATGATGCGTATTCTTAAGAGTTAAGAATTTGAGCCACGTATTATTGGTGATTAATTTTTGAATGCTCCTGATCAATGGATCATCACGAGGACGGTGATCGATCCGAACAGTGCACACATTGCTTTCCTTATGGATGGACGAGACTCGAGTCCACAGTGTGGCGACATTGAAGTAATAGTGCAGGTGCTTGTTAAGAACAAGGGTACTGAGCGTGACCAAGATAAGAAGTCACTTGGATGTCTATCCACTCGTCAGTGACTTGCTTGATGTTGCAGTAGTGTGACTGGTCCTTTGACCTGCTTTGCTTCAGCTACTCACAGTGAGGTTATTATAGTTTGACTGCACATATACATGGTCTCTAGCCATATGGGTCCATGCAGTGTAGATTGGCTGCAGTAGGTTCACTGTAGGAGTAGGGTATGCACCTATAAGGAATCTATCGACCTTGATAGATAAGGAGAGATCCTATATGATTTATAAGACTGAGTTCGTAAGACCTCGGCCGGGGCAGATTGCACAGTGGAGAAAGAGTTCTCCGCTCTCGAACTTAAGTCGAATAAATCTTGACATATGACAGACGAAGGAATTTGACGAGTTATCCATGACCTCCGTCCTATAGGGATCCATGATAGAAGGACTGTATCACATGATAACTGCACCTAAAAGTTCATCATTCTATTCTACTGGGTAGCCACTACATGCTGCTAGGTGTCACTAGTGGATGGTGGGACTCATAGGGATTATCTCGATGATCGATAAACCCTAATGAGTAGAGTTGGAATCATTCCAATCCATTGAAAGGAGTTTTCAATGATATTGTGATAGAGATCACAATATATCTCACTACCAGTCAGAGTAGAACCTATGGGGTCACACGCACTAGAGGTATTGACCGATTCGATGGTTGAATCGTGATTAGGAATCACAAGTAATCAATTCGATTGATAATAAGTTGAAGAAGGAACAGAGGAAAATAATTAATTGGACTTAAAACAAGAATCCTACTTGGACTGGGATTCTTACTTGGACTGGAAATCCTATTTGGAGTAGGACTAGGATTCTTACTTGGAGTAGGATTCCTACAATCCTAATTAGATTAGGAGTTTTGAATTAAATTTGGATTTCTACTTGGAGTAGGATTTCCAGAGTCCTAATCAGATTAGGACTTGGAATTCAAATCAGAGTCCTAATTGGATTAGGACTAGAATTAAACAAGTCCTAATTGGATTAGGATTTCTTAAGTTCTAATTAATTATTAATCTAATAAATCAACATGACTCCTAATTGGATTAGGATTGAAGAGTTCAACTGAGTCATGGTTCATTTAAGTTCTAATTGGATTAGGACTAGCATAGATTGAACCCAATTGATTCATGATTTGGTTAAGACCTAATTGGATTAGGACTAAGCCATAAGAGGGACACCTAATCCTCCTTAGAGGAGGATTAGTGCATCACAAGAAGGAGGGGATCATGCCCCTCCTCCTTGATTCCTTTGGTGCGGCAAGAAGAAAGGGAGGCGCCCCACATGGCATAACATCAAGGGCTCCTAATTTGTAGGAGCCCTAGATGCTTTAAAAGGGGGTAAAGAGGAGGCCCGTAATTCATTGAAGCCTTCTCCCTTTCCAGCCGTGAGACACCCTCCTCTCCTCTCTTTTCAGCCGCAAGCAAGAAGGGATCAACAAGAGTGGTGGCGGCCTTCTTCCTCCCTCCATCTTGGTTCCAACGTAAGGAAGAAAAAGAAGGCTGCGGGGCTTCGTTTCTCTTCTTCTCTTCATCCTTCTTCTTCCTCCTCCCAAGCACAATCAAGGGTTGATTGAGAGGGAGGACATCAGCCATCAAAGTTATCTCTGCAAGGGAGCTAGCACCCCGGGGAGATAGAAAGCTTGGATTGGTTCCTGCTTCGTGTGGATACCTGCAGAGGCCGGACACTTGAACGGCTTCAAGCGAACCTTCATCCAAAATCACGATCATCTGTTTGCGGTGATCATCTACCCGCACAAGATGAAGATCTGATCTTCTAATGTTTTTAAAATGTTTTTAATCCTTATCTATCTATGAACGGTTTTAAACAATGTTCATGCGATGAACGGTTGATCCCGCGCATGCCTCTTCCGCTGCATCTGAAATTTTTGAAATTTTTCTGTGGCATGGGCGGGTTTCTAACAGTGGTATCAGAGCCTAGGCATCGTAGATTAAGGTAAGGATTAATTATTAATAGGCTTATTAGATCTGAAATTTAAATGGTTATGCATGCTGAAAATTTTCTGCATGCAGATTTTTTCTAGGGTGCTGATTTTTGCATGCTGATTTTTATATGATAAAATGATGATTCTAATTGCATTGTTAATGGGATTATAAAGTTTAGAATCATGATTAGCATGATCAGCAACCTATGTCATGAGATAATCAATTAGATTTCAGATCTGAAAATTATAATTGCTGCATGTGGTGATGATCATAGGATTCAAACCCTTTTGGTAACAAATGTAATGACCTGCGATGTGATCTGTAATGTCATGTAATTTTTCATATGCTTGCATGCATCTTATTTGATGTTTTGAGAGGCCTGCGTGCCTCCTAAAAGGGGATGTAATTTATTATTATTTTTATTTTACATCTGGTTGTATTTCTGTGATGTGATGTACGTCAACGATCAAGTTGAAGATAAGGCATGAGATGAACGGCGATCTAACCGGTTGATGGCGATGGGATCAAGAGTTGATCAAGAATTGAATCAAGGAGGCTTGGAACCAATTCAAGAGTTGAAGACCAATTGATCGATTGACGTGCATGTGCTTGTAATACGACCTAATTAGAATCCATGATCATCACCTATTTAAAGTTTAGCTTTATTTGATGCTGCGATTATAACTGCTTGTGATGTGCCGTTTGCATGTGATGTGAATGAGAGCGGGGTAGATAGGTTTACATGTGATGTAACAAACCCAATTGAGACCTAAATTAAAACCTCCTCAATCAAGTCGAGAGTGAACCAACATGAGCGAGTCATATTATATTAATTGATCTAATTGGTGTCTAGGAAAGCATGAAAGGTGGTTACTTAATTAGGACCTTACTCTCTGAGTAAGGGAAGCCTCCCACCTGCTTACCTGGCCAATTGTTCGATTACCTCTTATGAAGAGCTCAAGTTGCAAACACTAAGACCTGATTAACCAATATTAAGTCAATAGGTCTTCCACTGTAGTAGAGCTGCTAAGGTCTTTCTGATGTTGATTTGTCTCAGCTGGATATAGCAGGCAAGTTGCATCGGGAGGCTGGACCTCTCTATAGACATGAGATGTTGTAGGGTAAAGATGGGGTTGGGCACCAATAACTGTTAGGTGAGGATCCAATGACGATTTTATTTCTACGGTTATACGGTGGGTCTGACTTAACTAAGAAATAGGGACCAATAACTGTTAGGTGGGGTCTTCATGGCTTAGAGACCAAGTTGCACTGCAACATGCTTGAGAAGCATTGTACAAGAGTTGTACACTCATCCATCAGCACAGCTCGTTTTGAAGTGTCCAAGAGGCTCTTCAAAGCAAAGATGCGCGAGGGGCAGTCTGTCCATGATCACGGTCTGACTATGATCAAGGACCTAGAGGAGCTTGAGAAGCTCGGTATGAACATGCACAAGGAATTGCAAGTAGATCTGATCCTTCAATCCCTACCTGATTCATTGGAACAGTTTATAGTAAACTACCACATGAATAAGATTGAATGCACTAAGACTGAACTGATAAATATGTTGGTAACTGCTGAGGGAGCCTTGAAAGGTTCAAGGGGCAATGTCCTTGCTGCTGAGTTGACTCTGGTTCCAAGAAAAGTCTACTTGGAAGAAAAAGAAGCCTGCTAAGAAGCAGAAGAAAGACAAGAAGCCAAAGAAGAAAGTTCAAAAGAAAAAGGCCAATGACAAAGGAAAATGTTTCCACTGCAATGTCGATGGCCACTGGAACTGTCCTTCATACCTCGAGAGCCTGAAGAACAAGAAAGGTGACACACCTTCAGAAGGTATAGACTTGCTCATAATTGAAACTAATCTAACGGTTTCTTCTACTTCTAGTTGGGTTATAGATTCTGGTTCTAGTGCTCATTTGTGCACTACCATGCAGGGTCTAAAGGAAAGTAGAAGGCTGGCGGAAGGTGCGGTAACCCTTCGGGTTGGCAATGGGGCAAAAGTTGCTGCTGTGGCTGTGGGCACCTACTATCTGCGACTACCATCTGGTTTTAGTTTATTACTTAGAGACTGCTATTATGTACCTGCTGCTAGCAGAAATTTGATTTCTGTTTCATGTCTAGCACAGGAAGGTCATGTTTTTACATTTGACAAAGACTGCTATTCTATTTATTTCAGAAATAAAATAGTCGCACGTGGTTTCATGATTGACAGTCTCTATCATTTGCATATGGATGTATCTGTAAATGTGTCTGAGCAAGAAGTGAGTGCCAAAGGATCCAAAAGATCCAGGGATGTGATAAACCAAAAATATTTGTGGCACCTCAGGCTTGGCCATATTGGAGAGGACAGAATGAACAAAATGGATAAAGATGGGCTTCTCGGCTCATTGACTTCCGAGTCATATCCAGTTTGTGAGTCCTGTCTTCAAGAAAAAATGGCTAGATTATCCTTTGTAGGACATGGGGAGAGGGCCATTGAAATACTTACCCTGATACACACAGATGTGTGTGGCCCATTCGATGTGCAAGCCAGGGGATGTTATTCGTACTTCATTATCTTTACCGATGATTATTCACGGTATGGGTATGTGTATCTTATGAGACACAAATCTGAATCTTTTGAAAAGTTCAAAGAGTTCAGAAATGAAGTAGAAAAACAAACTGGAAAACCTCTTAAAGCTCTTCGATCAGATCGAGGAGGAGAATACCTTAGTGGAGAATTCCGGAACTATCTCAAGGACAATGGCATAGTCTCACAATGGACTTCTCCGGGTACACCTCAACTCAACGGGGTGTCAGAGAGAAGAAATCAGACTCTATTGGATATGGTCCGGTCCATGATGAGCTTCACTGATTTACCTATGTTTCTTTGGGGAGATGCCTTACTTACCGCAGTATATCTACTGAATAGAGTTCCCTCTAAATCCGTTCCTACCACGCCATATGAGATATGGCATGGTAAGAAACTAAGTCTTGGTCATCTCAAGATTTGGGGATGTCCGACCCACGTCAAAAGACTACAGGTGGACAAGCTAGAGGCTAGAACCATAAGTGCTCGTTTTATAGGATATCCTAAAGAGTCATTAGGATACATTTTTTACGTCTCAGAGGATCACAATGTGTTTGTGAGCCGACACGCCATCTTCTTGGAAAACCAGTTTATCCTTGATAGAGGCAGTGGGAGGAAAATTGAGCTTGAAGAGAAAGTCTCTGAAAAGCAACAAGTCATGGATCCTATTGAACCCATTCATACAGAGCCAGTACATGATGTCCCTCAACCACCTCGCAGATTTAGTAGGGTCTCCCATCCTCCCGATAGATACTTAGGTATACTAGAAGAGGATACCGAGAAAATGTTCCTAGTGGGAGATAGGGATCACATACAGGATCCCAAAACCTACAACGAAGCGATATCTGATATCGATTCCGAGAAATGGTTGGAAGCTATGAAATCAGAGTTAGACTCCATGCATTCCAACCAAGTCTGGACCCTAGTAGATCCACTAGAAGGTATTGTACCTATTGGATGCAAATGGATCTACAAAAGGAAGATAGGTTCGGATGGAAAGGTAGAGACCTATAAAGCAAGGCTAGTGGCAAAAGGGTATAGTCAACGCGAAGGCATTGACTATCAGGAGACCTTTTCACCTGTAGCCATGCTAAAATCCATCCGAACATTGCTTGCCATTGCAGCATTTCATGATTATGAAATTTGGCAGATGGATGTGAAAACTGCTTTCCTGAATGGATATCTTGATGAAGATATCTATATGAAACAACCTTTGGGTTTCACTTCCAGTGATGGCGATCACAAGGTCTGCAAGCTGCAAAGGTCCATCTATGGACTAAAGCAAGCATCTCGGAGTTGGAACACTCGTTTCGATGACGCAATCAAAACGTTTGATTTCATCAAAAATGAAGAGGAACCGTGTGTTTACAAAAAGGTTAGTGGTGTTGGGTTTTCCAGTGCCCTAGGGCACAGCGGAAGATACGGGATTATAAAATTTTTTTATAAAACCCATTATATGAAATCCTAATAAGCCAAGATCACCTTAATAGTATAACCAAATAATGTAGAAAATATAATCTTGGTAGAAGAATACCTATCACGCTATATCCAATATGTCTAAAGATGTCCTAAGGTGCCCAAATGTTCACCCTCCGATGTTGATCCACACAGGAATGGGTTCAAGACTCTAGCTCCACCAAAACTTCATTCTAATTGTTCAATCCTTCCAAAGGATTTAATTGGCTGATTTTCCTTCACTTCCTTCTTCCTTTCTACCTCTAAAACATTCACTAGCCTTTTTGTCCTAAAGAAGATCCTCTTGTCTTCGGTTAGGACAAAAGAGAGAGGCTTGTAAGAAAGAAGGGATAAGGGAGAGAGAAGGAGAGACTTTTTCTTTGATGATCTTTAGAACCCCAAGGCACCTCCTTATTTATGAGAGATGGAGGGATGCATCATAAAGGAATGCATCCCATCCACACACCTTATCATGATAAGGCATGTGTCAAGAGAGGCATCCCATCATGATGGGGTGCTAAGGAGAAGGGTGTATCAACTTCTTTCTCACATCTCTCTCTTAAATCCTGATGATCCAAGGGCCCAAATGCAGTGAACCAAAGCCAATGGTCCAGATCTAGGTGCCATCTAATGGTCCAGATCAAGGCATCATCATCCAGGGTGCCATCCAATGGTCCAGAAGCAAGATGCCATCACTGATGGTGTAGATTTAGGCCCTGAGCAACGGTCCAGATCTTTCATCCAGAGAGCCATCCAGTAGTCCAGATTTAGGCGCTGAGCAACGGTCCAGATCTTTCATCCAGAGAGCCATTCAGTGGTCCAGATTCAGGCGCTGACCAATGGTCCAGATCCTTCATCCAGGAATCTATCCAATGGTCCAGATGAAGGCGCCAACCAGTGGACCAGATCCTTCATCCAGGGAGCGATCCAATGGTCTAGAAGTGAAGGTCCTATCAAACCCAATCCAATTGGGTTTAACTAACTTAAAGAAAACATTAAACCTAATCAAATCAGGTCTAATTAAAGCCAAATGGGTTCCAACTCTTGGCTAACCCATATTAGGTCATGATCTAATTATATTAGATCAACCTAATCTAAGAATCAGATTCGAATTTAATTTGAATCAGGAGCTAGGGTTTGCAACACGTGCTAGCATGTTCATCTTGCAAACATGATCTAATCCAATTAGACCCTTGATCAATTTCCTTGTGTGTGACCCATTGGGTTCCTTATCTTAGCCAGCAGTAGGTGCAGGTACAAGTTGACCTAATCTGATTAGAATACCTCTAATCCAATTTAGGTTCAATTTAGTGCTAAAACTGACTTAGCAATCAAAACCTTTCTGATGCTTTGATCTAATCAAACTCTTTGATCCGATCAACCCACCAGACATGATTGACGTCTAGCAATGTATCATGTCTACCCGGAAGATGAGGAATGTATTGGACAAATCCAAACATACCCTTCAGTTGCAAGTTACCGTGCAATTCAATCCCTCAGTCATACTACATTCTGAATAAGTGCATGAGTATGGATCAATATCAAACTCAATCACTTATTCATGTCTCTCTCAATCTTTTATATGATAATTCAAACAATGAAACATTAGAAACTCTTTCTAATATTCATTTTGCTTTGATCAAAGGCTTCTTAAATCATCATAAGATTAGAGTAAGTAGGATGTTACCTTCTCTTACTAGAAGTGACTGATTCCTTGTTGACTTACTCACAACCTTCATACAAAATCCACCATATCCAGAATACCCCGTACACAATGCAATGTCGTGAATGAGGGTAAACCAAAACATAGCTTCAAGTGCACAAGGTACCATGGTGATCTCAGGTCTAAGGATCACTTGCACAACTCCCACTATGAGAACCATCTTTTGATAATTAAGTAAGAATCCATAAGATGTTCTCATGGCTGGTCATTTCAGTGAACTCATTCCTCTAATGAGCACCCACATCTTTGTATTAGTGTCTCACACAAGTGATTGTGAGATCAATCACCCTCTACATCGAGCATACATAAGATGTGTCAGTCTTTCCGGTAATATTGATCCCCGACTCAATATACCAATTTGACTAGGAATATTCTAAATTAGGATTTTAGGATTTTAGGTCTCACTGGTATGATCTCATCATAACCCTAAAACCAATGTCCTAATTGTTAGATGTATGCCCTAGAAGCCAATCTGGCTGACACATTATTAATTCTAGGGACATAATTTTGTACTTGACTATTTATTATTGAATAAATAAAAGGCATCTTTTCATTCATATTATTTATGTGTCTATGAATCGTCCAAGAAATTAATAAGATGATGATGCATATTCTCAAGAGTTGAGAATTTAAGCCATGTATCATTGGTGATTAATTTCTAAATGCTCCTGATCAATGGATCATCACGAGGACGGCGATCGATCCGATCAGTGCACAGATCACTTTCCTTCTGGATGGATGAGACTTGAGTCCACAGTGTAGGGACACTGAAGTGATAGTGCAGGTGCTTGTTAGAGAACAAGAAAACTGAGCGTGACCAAGACAATAAGTCACTTGGATGTCTATCCACTTGTCAGTGACTTGCTTGATGTTGCAGTAGTGTGACTGGTCCTTTGACCTGCGGTGCTTCGGCTACTCACAGTGAGGTTATTGTAGTTTGACTGCACACATACATGGTCTCTAGCCATATGGGTCCATGCAGTGTAGATTGGCTGCAGTAGGTTCACTGTAGGAGTAGGGTATGCACATACAAGGAATCTATCGACCTTGATAGAAGAGGAGTGATCCTATGTGATTTGTTAGACTGAGTTCTAAGACCTTGGCCAGGGCAGTAATATAAAGTGGAAAAAGAGTTTTTCACTATCGAACTCAAGTCAAATAAATCTTGACATATGACAGACGATGGGGTTTGACGAGTTGTCCATGACCTCCGTCTTGTAGGGATCCACGATAGTAGGACTGTATCACACGTTAACTGCACCTAGAGATTCATCTTTCTATTCTACTGGGTAGCCACTACATGCTGCTAGGTGTCACTGGTGGATGGTGGGACTCATAGGGATTATCTTGATGATCGATAAACCCTAATGAGTTGAGTTGGAATCGTTCCAACCCATTGAAAGGAGTTTTCAATGATATTGTGATAGAGATCATAATATATCTCACTACCAGTCAGAGTAGAACCTATGGGGTCACACACACTAGAAGTATTGACCGATCCAATGGTTGAAAAGTGATTATGAATCACAAGTAATCAATTTGATTGATAAGAAGTTGAAGAAGGAACAAAGGAAATTAATTAATTGGACTTAAAACAAGAGTCCTACTTCGGGTAGGATTCCTAGAGTCCTAATTGGATTAGGACTGGGAATCCTAGTTGGAGTAGGACTGGGATTCCTACTTGGAATAGGATTCCTGCAATCCTAATGAGATTAGGAGTTTTGAATCAAAATTGGATTCCTACTTGGAGTAGGATTCCTAGAGTCCTAATCGGATTAGGACTTCGGATTCAAATAGAGTCCTAATTGGATTAGGACTAAAATTAAATATGTCCTAATTTGGATTAGGATTTCTTAAGTCACAATTAATTATTAATCTAATGAATCAATAAGACTCCTAATTGGATTAGGATTGAAGAGTTCAATTGAGTCAAAATTGATTTAAGTTCTAATTGGATTAGGACTTACCTAGATTGGATCCTAATTGGTTCACCCTTGGGCTAAGCCTAATTGGATTAGGGCTTGACCACATTAGGGCATTTCAAACCCTACTTAATGTGGATTAGGGTTAACCATGAGGAGGGGAATATGCCCCTCCCTTTTCCATGTGGAGAAGGGAGAAGAGAAAGGTAATTACTCTAGGGCTCCTAGATTGTAGGAGCCCTAGATGGTTATAAAAAGGGGCAAAGGGGGCCGGCGCCCTACAAGAGCTCTCCCTCTCCTCTTCCAATCCGTGGCCACCCCTCTCCCTTCCTTGGTTCAGCCGCCATCAGCAAGGAGAAAAGAAGAAGAGGCGTGCACCTCTCCTTGGCCTCCTTCCTTGGTTCCAACGCAGGGAAGAAAAGAAGGCTGCGTGGGGATTCTTCTTCTTCCTCTTCTTCATCCTTCTTCTTCCTCCTCTCAAGCACAATCAAGGGTTGATTGAAAGAGAGGAAATCAGCCATCAAAAGAAGTCTTTGCAAGGGAGCTAGCACCCCGGGAAGACTAGAGAGCTTTGATCGGATCACTGCTTCGTGTGGATACCCGTAGAGGCCGGACACTTGAACGGCTTCAAGCGAACCTTCATCCTAGACCACGACCTTCAGTTTGCGGTGATCATCTACCCGCACAAGGTGAAGATCTGATCTTCTAATGTATTTAAAAGTTTTTAATTCTTGCCTAACTACGAACGGTTCATAAAACAATGTTCATGCGATGAACGTCGATCCCGCACATGCCTCTTCCGCTGCCATCTGATTTTTTTTTTTGAAATATCAGCGGCATGGGCGGGTTCCCAACACTAATTTATGGGGTTCATCATCCAATAATAAAACAGATAAGCAGCAAATGATGAAACACAATGCCTTAATTGATATATATCGAGTGTCAAAGTACATGATTTGGAGGATTACAAAGAGAAATCCATCAAATGATTGGCTTATAGGGCATCTACTCTTTCAATCTCCCACTTGCACTAAAGCCAATCGCCCTTATATTTTAACCCCATACAATCGAGGTGACGATTGAATTGTTGCTGTGGTAGAGCTTTAGTAAATGGGTCTGCTATATTGTTCTTTGTGTCTACTCATTCAATCTTAACGTCTTGTCTTTCGATTATCTCTCGAACAAGATGGAAGCGTCTCAAAATGTGCTTGGATCTATGATGAGACCTTGGTTCCTTAGCCTGTGCAACAGCTCCAGTGTTATCGCAATAAACTGGGACTGGTCCGGCAATCTCAGGAACTATACCCAGCTCTGTGATGAACTTCTTCATCCAGACTGCTTCCTTAGCAGCTTCACTAACAACTATGTATTCTGCCTCAGTAGTTGAGTCAGCTACAGTTTGCTGTTTGGAACTCTTCCAACTCATAGCTCTACCATTCAAAGTGAAGATATATCCAGAGATTGATTTGCTATCTTCTGGATCAGATTGAAAGCTAGAATCTGAATAGCCTTCTAGTTTCAATTTTGATCCTCCATAAATCAAAAAAACATCTCTAGTCCTTCTCAAGTATTTGAGAATGCTTTTCACAATTTTCCAATGATCCTCCCCGGGATCTGCCTGAAATCTACTTACCATACCCAAGGCATAAGCTACATCAGGCCTGGTACATAACATAGCATACATGATCGACCCTACTGCCGAAGCATAGGGAATAGAACTCATTCTATTCCTCTCTTCAGATGTCTTAGGAGACATCTTCCTAGAGAGTTGTATGCCATGTCCTATGGGTAAGAAACCTTTCTTACTTCCATCCATGCTGAACCTCTTCAGCACATTATCTATGTACCTAGACTGGGACAAACCTAGCATCCTTTTAGATCTATCTCTATAGATCCTTATACCAAGTATATAGGATGCTTCACCCAAGTCTTTCATGAAAAATTTCTTTGATAGCCAAATCTTGACCGATTGCATCATTGGAACATCATTTCCAATGACCAATATATCATCCACATATAATATCAAGAAGACAATAGCACTCCCACTAGTCTTCTTGTACACATAAGGTTCATCTATCTTTTTAATGAAGCCAAACTCTTTGACTATCATGTCAAAATGGATGTTCCAACTCCTAGATGCCTGCGTTAATCCATAAATGGATTTCTTTAGCCTACATACTTGATTTGCTCTCCCTCTTGAGACAAATCCTTCTGGCTGTGTCATATAAACCTCTTCCTCAAGGTGACCATTAAGGAAGGCGGTTTTGACATCCATCTGCCAGATCTCATAATCATAATATGCAGCTATAGCAAGCATAATCCGAATAGATTTGAGCATAGCTACTGCCGAAAAAGTTTCATCATAATCAATACCTTGTTTTTGCCTGAAACCTTTTGCCACTAGCCTGGCCTTGTAGGTTTCTACTTGGCCATCAGCTCCTATCTTCTTCTTGTATACCCATTTGCACCCTATTGGAATCACTCCCTCAGGTGCATCAACCAAAGTCCACACTTGGTTTGTATACATAGAATCTATCTCGGATTTCATGGCGTCCAGCCATCTGTCAGAGTCCCTACTCTTGATAGCTTCCGAATAGGTCAGAGGGTCATCGTTATCAATGATGTGGGCTTCATCATTCTCAATGATAAATCCATACCTCTCAGGTGCATTTCGCACTCTTTCTGACCTTCGGAGAGGAGTAGTGTGTAGTGGCTGTACCTCTTTCATGGGTACATCTGGTTGAGGATTATTATGTGTCTCACCTTGTAGGTCTTGAACTTCATCAAGTTCAATTCTTCTATCCTTGCCATTTTCTAAGAAAAACTCTTGTTCCAAGAAAGTGGCATGCCTAGCAACAAATACCTTTTGTTCAGTAGGATCATAGAAGATATATCCTAAACTGTCTTTAGGATAACCTACAAATGTACACTTGTCCGATCTAGCACTTAGCTTATGTCCAAAATTTCTTTTGACATAAGCATGACAACCCCATATCTTAAGATACTTAAGATTAGGTTTCTTTCCTTTCCATATCTCATATGGAGTGCTAGATACAGACTTAGATGGTACTCTATTTAATACTAATGCAGCAGTTTCTAAGGCATGTCCCCAGAAGAAAATTGGAAGATTTGTGAAACACATCATGGACCGTACCATATCTAATAAGGTACGATTCCTCCTTTCAGCTACACCATTTAATTATGGCGTATATGGAGGTGTCCATTCAGAGAGTATACCCTTTAATTTAAGATAGTCTAAAAATTCACTAGAAAGGTATTCTCCTCCTCGATCAGATCGAAGAATTTTAATACACTTCCCAGTTTGTTTTTCGACCATACTTTGATACTCTTTAAATTTATCAAAGGCTTCGAATTTATTTTTCATTAGATACACAAAACCGAACCTTGATAAGTCATCAGTAAATGTGATGAAGTAAGAGTATCCACCTCTAGCTGGAGTTGACATAGGACCGCACACATCAGTGTGTACGAGTTCTAACAACTCACTTGCCCTTTCTCCATGTTCCGAGAATGGAGACTTGGTCATTTTACCTATAAGACAAGATTCACAAGTTTCTAATGATTCAAAATCATAAGGATCAAAGAATTTATCTTTATACAACTTGTGTAACCTTGTCTCACTAATATGACCTAATCGGTAATGCCAGAGGAGAGTATTATTAATATTCTCTCTTTTTTCTTTATTATCTTTGCCAATATGAAACATAACATTATTAAGACATAATACTAAAGACCATTTTTCATAATGCCATGACAATAATACTCATTAGATAAAGAAATAGAGCAACCATTGCTCTTTCCATTTATTTCGAATCCTTTCTTAAGCAACAAAGAAATTGAAATTACATTTCTAATGATTTTTTGCATAAAATAACAGTCTTCTAGCTTCAAGAACTTTTCGGAGGGTAGCTCCAGTATGTAGGTGCCAACAGCTTCAGCCTGGATGGATTCTCCTCCAGCGCCATATAGCTCGAAGTCACCTTTCTTCAGACTTCTAATTTTCTGCAGTCCATGCAAAGATTTGCATATGTGAGAACCACAACCGGTATCCAATACCCATGAATTAGAATCAGAAGAACTTAATGTCATATTGGCATGTAATAAAAACATACCTTTTGATGCAACACTTGCATCAGGCTTCACACTTGCAAGAAAGCTTTTGCAGTTCCTTTTCCAATGCCCCATCTTGCCGCAGTGGAAACAGGTACCGGGTCCAGAGATTTTCTTTCCTTTCTTCTTTTTGATGCAACTCTTAGGGTTTAGTTTTTTCTTTGAACCCTTGTTACTCGACTTCTTCTTTGAGCTCTCACCAACAAGAAGGATCGGACCCTTGTCCTTCTTGATGTGAGACTCTGCTATTTTCAGCATATTTAGAAGCTCAGGCAGGGAGGAATTCAGTTTGTTCATGTGATAATTCACAACAAACTGCGAGAATGAGTCGGGTAGTGATTGTAGGATCAAATCCTGACTTAGCTCACTGTCCATAGTAAAGCCAAGTTGACTCAATCGAGTGATCAAGTCTATAACCTTTAAACAGTGGTCTTGCACAGACGATCCCTCGATCATTCTAGCACGAAACAACTGCTTAGATATCTCATATCTAGTAGTTCTGCTCTGCTCACCATATAACTCCTTCAAGTTAAAAAGTATGGAGTGAGTATCCATGCTATCATGCTGCCTCTGCAATTCATTATTCATAAAAGCAAGCATGATACATTTGACAGTCAAACTGTCATTTTTCCACATACGATATGTGGCCAATTCCTCCTTGGTTGCATCTTTCCCTGCTGACCTAGGTCAGGGGTTTCAAGAATGTAGAAAAGTTTTTCTTGTGTGAGAACAATCTTTAAATTCCTCAACCATTCCACATAGTTGGTGAAGGAAAAATATCCCGCAAAATCCGATAAAATCGGATGCCAGGTCAGAAAATCAGTTTTAAAATTTTATCTATTTATTTATAACAGGTATAAATAAATAACATAACTATATTATGTTTACCATACCTCGATCCCGCAGCGGAAGATGGTCAAGGTACTCAGGAACAGAATCTGGTACAGGGCCAAGTGCTGGATCAGATACTGGATCAGATGCTAGATCTGGTACTGGATCGGAAACTGGATCTGGAACTGGATCAGGTGCCGGATCTGGTACTGATAGATCTGGTGCTATGCGAGGCCCGGATGTACGGACCCTCTACTTCACACGCACGCCAAGAAATGCAGGAAGGTAGGATGATGTCTGTATAGTGCAAAAACCCTTTTTGCAAATAAACCCCTGGAAGAAAAGAATTTCAAAAATTCTTTCTTCCCCTTTTTTTTTTCTTTTCTTTCTTTTCCTCTTTCTTCCCGTTTCCTTTTCCTCTCTTTTCAAGCTACTCAAAAGATCACGAATCTCCCCTCTCCCCAGATAAAATCTCTAGCACAGAATGAAGAGAAAGCTAGCCTATTTATAGGCAAAGACAAGACTGAACCAGGGAAGAGAAAACGCCAAAAGGGAAGAGTGAACGCCAAACGATTCATGATTTTATTGAATTTTTTTTAACCGTTTGATTTCAATTAAATCAGTCCTATGTTAAAGAGGTTTCAAAACCGAAGAGACACGTCTCTTCGGATCTTCAAATGGTAGCCGAAAGAGGGAAGATCAAGCGGCCTTCGATGTGTTCGGAAGAAGAAGAAGAACGCGGTCCACGGGAGAATATTTGCAGAGAAATTGGTCCATGGACCGAGGAAGAAACCAGAACTAAACCGTGTCATTCAATTTGAGGGGCAAACACGTAAATTTCCAGACTTGACTTAAATGGGTTAATTCAAATGGGCTGAATCAAATGGGCTTGGGTCCATCATTGGTTCTAAACCAAATTGAAGACCAATTTGAAAGGTTTTGGATCCGGAAAAATTCCACATGAATCTGATTCATGTGAACTCCAATTAGTTCAATTTTCGGATCAATCCAAGTCACACTTGGACTAGAATAAATATGGAATAAATTCTAATAAAATCATCATGAAGCCCAATTACATTCATTTGAATCCAATTCAAAAACAAACTCAACAAATGAGTCCAAATCAATTTCAATTACATTAATTGAAACTTGATTAAGCCAGAATACAGACATAATTAAATACACATCCATGAAATTCAGTATGTACCTCATGTTCAGTGCTAGCTGAACATAGACAAAATCAAATCTCAAATGACCCACAATTTAATTCTCAATTAAATTGGATCAAGTCCTTCCTACTTAACTTGACTTATGTGCGTGACTCCGATAGGTTCGAACACTAAGCCGGTAGTACATGGACTACTCCATGCACTAATCGAGGTGACCATCTAGCAATGATACCCGACGTCCGGATAGGTCGAATATGCAAAGCAACATTCAAGAACCTAGACGTATGGTTGTTGCATAATTCATCCCTATGACCTTCGATGCTCAAGATGACCTCAGAGTGGACTGTCGACCTCTGGGTCCGGTCATCCATAGTGTATTTCAAATAATCAAATCAAGTGACCTATCACTTGGTTTACCCTGGCCAAGGTTTTACTGAATTGAAATACAGTGAGACATCAACTCCTAAAATCTGGAGCGGTCAATCCCATCTTGACTCATACACAGACTTCGCGAGTACATGACTGCACCCAGCATCCTTCCGATCCCTGAATTAGAAATTCAGGTCATCCAGTGCCTAAGTACAGTGAGTTGCTTGCAAGTCACCGTGACAGTCTCAGGTCTAAGGGGTACTTATGCCCATACGTTTTACGAGCTAACTCCCGACAGTGGAGTGCTACTCAGGTGAGTCACTATTCAGTGACGATGTACTCCTACATCTCACCTGTATGCCATACAGTGTCTCCACACTCCTTGGTTTAAGAGGACAACCAACTAAATGGCACACAACGACCTATACTTGACATAGCTATCGTCCAATTGACAGCTCGTCATTTGGTCGCGAACTGGTTCAAGGACTAAATGATAAAACCTCTTTTATCCACTAAATTAGTCCTAAGGACTTCATCACAATACACAGGAGTTCAATTTGAAGATGCAACACTTGTGATGAATAAAAAATTGCCAGAATAAATTTTTATTCATTTTAATAAAACATATACATAATTCAATTTCTTACAATTAAAAAATTGGCTTTGGGACACAATTCCCAACAACTCCCACTTGAACTAAAGCCAATTTGTACAGTATCTAATACCCATCTTCGATTTGTGATAATCGAACTCCTTTACAGAAAGGGCTTTAGTGAATGGGTCAGCTAGGTTCTCCTTTCCATCGATCTTTTGAAGATTGACGTCACCTCGTTCCACGATCTCTCGTACAAGGTGGTAGCGACGCAGAATGTGCTTGGTTCTATGGTGGGACTTTGGCTCCTTTGCTTGTGCAATGGCTCCAGTATTGTCACAATACAAAAGAACTGGACCATTGATTGAGGGAGCAACACAAAGTTGATTTACAAACTTCTTGATCCAAACAGCTTCCTTTGCCGCATCTGATGCAGCAACATACTCTGCTTCGCATACGGAATCGGCTACTGAATGCTGCTTGGAACTTTTCCAGCAGACTGCTCCTCCATTCAGGGTAAACACAAATCCTGACATACTCTTACTATCATCATGGTCTGACTGAAAACTAGAGTCTGTAAACCCCACAAGTTTTAAGTCGGATTCTCCATAGATTAACCATTGGTCCTTAGTATTTCTCAAATACTTAAGGATGGTTTTCACCACCTTCCAATGGTTCTCACCCAGATTAGACTGATACCTACTCGCTACTGCTAGTGAGTAAGCAACGTCCGGTCTTGTACATGTGATGGCGTACATGATAGAACCTACTGCAGAAGCATATGGGATTCTACTCATACGCTCTCTTTCTTCGGAAGTTGTCGGACAATCTTTCTTAGAGAGAGAAATTCCTTGGCCTATCGGAAGATAGCCCTTCTTGGAATGCTCCATGTTGAACCGCTTCAACATAGTGTCGATGTACGTGGATTGGGATAATCCAAGCAACCTCTTAGATCTATCTCTATAGATTTTCATCCCTAGGATGTAGGATGCTTCTCCCAGATCCTTCATGGAGAACTGTGATGACAGCCAGAGTTTCACATTTTGTAATGCAGGAATGTCATTCCCAATTAAGAGAATGTCATCCACATACAAGACAAGGAATGTGATCACTGAACCGTTAGCCCACTTGTAAACACAAGGTTCTTCTTCGTTCTTAACGAAGCCATACGTTTTGATAGTTTTATCGAAATGTATGTTCCAACTTCGAGAAGCTTGCTTAAGTCCATAAATGGACTTTTGCAGCTTGCATACTTTGGACTCGTCTGTGGATATGAAACCCTCAGGTTGTATCATATACACCTCTTCTTCCAGCTCTCCATTTAGAAAAGCTGTTTTCACATCCATTTGCCAGATTTCATAATCCATATATGCTGCTATAGCTAGCATGATCCGAATAGATTTTAGCATTGCCACAGGGGAAAAAGTCTCGTCATAATCGATACCATAACGTTGACGATACCCCTTGGCAACCAGACGGGCTTTATAGGTCTCCACCTTTCCGTCTGCGCCTCTCTTTCTTTTGAAGATCCATTTGCACCCTATGGGTTTTATCCCTTCGGGTGGATCAACTAGTGTCCATACACTATTGATTTCCATGGATTCCATTTTGGATCTCATGGCGTTAAGCCATAACTCAGAGTCGGACCTCTGCATAGCATCCATATAGGTGATCGGATCCTCATTGTTCTCATCGAGCTCAATGGGATCTGCGTCTTGGACCAAGAAACCATAGTATCTATCCACTTGACGCAGTACTCTACCTGATCGCCTTAATGGTGCTTCTACATTGGGCTTCGGGTTTGATCTAATTGAATCCGGTTCTGTGGGTTCAGTAGATTGTGTTAAATCTTCCACCTGCTGAACTTCACTAAGTTCAACCTTAGAGGCAACAATTCCTTCACTAAGAAATTCCCTTTCCAAAAAGGTTGCCTTAAGTCCTATGAACACCTTTTGTTCATTAGGAAGGTAGAAGTAATAACCCCTAGTTTCCTTGGGGTACCCTACAAAATAACACTTATCGGACCTAGGACCAAGTTTGTCAGTTTGAGAACGTTTAACATAAGCCGGACATCCCCAAACCCTAAGGTATGAAAGTGTCGGCTTACGCCCAGTCCATATCTCATATGGAGTCTTCTCAACAGACTTACTTGGAACCTTATTTAGTATTATACACGCAGACTCTAAAGCATAACTCCAAAAAGATAGAGGCAGACTAGTAAACCCCATCATGGATCGAACCATGTCTAACAGAGTTCGATTCCTCCTTTCGGATACACCATTGTGCTGAGGTGTTCCTGGAGGGGTCCATTGTGAGAGAATCCCATTCTCCTCTAGATAAGTCAAGAAATCACCGGAAAGGTATTCTCCTCCTCGGTCTGACCGAAGGATCTTAATACTCTTTCCAGTCTGTTTTTCTACTTCATTACGAAATCGTTTAAACATTTCAAATGATTCCGACTTATGCTTCATCAGATAGATATACCCATACCTGGATAGGTCATCTGTGAAGGTTATGAAGTAGGCATAACCACCTTTGGCACTTACGTTCATGGGTCCACATACATCAGTATGTATGAGGCCAAGAACATCGCTGGCTCGTTCACCCTTTCCAGAAAAAGGTGACTTGGTCATCTTACCCAGAAGACAGGATTCACAAGTTGGCAATGATTCACAATCATTGATTTCTAAAATGCCTTGTTGGGCTAACCTGTTTATCCTGTTTTTATTTATGTGACCTAACCGGTAATGCCATAAATAGGCTTCATTGACATTATCTAACTTAGGGCGTTTATTAGAGGTGTACATTACATTCACAGGCAATGATAGAGTATAAATGCCATATTTCATTTGTCCACTGAAAATTTTAGTATCATTCAAAATGATATCACAAAATCTTTCATTTATATAAAAGGTATAACCATTCTTGGCCAAAAAGCCTACAGAGATGACATTCATCAAGAGTGCTGGACAAAAGTGACAATCATCTAACATAACTACTCCAGACTCAAAAAACAACTCAATGACTCCTAAAGCTAGGACTGGAACAGATCTTCCATCACCAACATTTAGGAATCGATCGCCGTTCTTGAATCTTCTACTTACTTGAAGTCTCTGCAAAGAATTGCAAATATTAGTTGGACTTCCGGTATCCAATACCCAGGTAGTAGAATCATAAACAGAAAAATTACAAGGTGTTATCATATAATTACCTTGTGCAGCAACTATTTGCTGCATTTTCTTCTTTGGCCTGTTTGGATCAAGGGATGCTAAATAAGCCGGACAGTTCCGCTTCCAGTGACCCTGCTTCTTGCAGAAGAAGCATTCTGCCTTACTCTGATCAGATTTCTGCTTCATAGTCTGTTTGGGCTTAGAGACCCCAGCACGAGCTTTCTGCACCTTCTTCTTCTTTCCTTTCTTAAAGGAAGAAAGTCCTGCAGAAGTCCCACCTACCACATTCACCGACTCCTTTTTGAGTTGGTGATCCTTCTCATAGGTCTGCAGTAAACCTAGCAAACCATGATAGGATACTTCAGGTTTAGTCATTCTATAATGACTAAGGAAGGTCAGGTAGGACTTGGGAAGTGAATTCAAAATGGCATCCTTGCCCAATTGCTCGTGCAAAGGAAAGCCAAGTTTACTTAGGCGATCGATTTGTTCGACCATGTACAATACATGATCGGTGACCGATGCCCCTTCCCTCATGCGGGCATTGAATATAGCGCAGGAGGTCTTATGTCGTTCAACATCATCAGGTGTGCCGAAAGACTCCTTCAACATTTGAAGGATTTCCACTGGCTGCGCTTCCTCGAATTTACGACTAAACTCGTCATTCATCGAGGCCCTCATGATGCAACGCACTGTAGTGCGATCGTTGAGCCACTTCTGATAAGCGTCTCTGATTGCACGTGGTGCATTGGCTGCAGGTTCCTCAGGTGCAGGATCCGATATCACATACAGGATCCGCTCATGCTCTAATACTATTTTTATCTTTCGATACCAGCTATCGAAGTTAGGTCCATTAAGCTTATCATTGTCTAATAGTGTTCGGAGGGATAATGAGTTAGCCATATCTGAAAGGAAAAACCAGAGCTAATTAGTATATGATTTATTTTAATTCTAAAGACTTGGACTTCAGTCTAAAGATTTCTCCCACTATTTTAGTCAAATTTTTAACCTCTATCTTTAATTCGAGGAATTAATTTAATTCCTTAGCGGGTACTAAAATCCACATGGACTGTATACAGGCCCGAGGAAAGCTCGGCCAACCCATATGCATCTAAGGGTAGGTACATTACCAATTATTTCTCTAAATAATTTCTAGTATTTTATTTTGCCCCAGGTGGTAATCAGTAGGCGGAGGCCTCCACTGAAAATCCTGGTCAGATCCAACCATTAATGAACTAACTCGATGACACTACCTAATGTATGATCAGGCCCGAGGAAAGCTCGGCCAACCTAATCACAATCAGATAGCTCAAAGAGCTATCATATAATGAAGGATAATTCCAATATTCAGATGAACACCAGACGGAAGCGTCCTGCATGTCCAACTGAAATACTGGACCAATTATCATCCATTTTAATGGGAGGCTATGACCTAGTTATCTATATAACTATATCATTTTAAGGACCTAATAATTTAGAGGATTTTAGAGAGACCGATAATTCTATATCCTCCCACTGACTGCACTGAGTCATATAGAGAACATAGAATTTCATTGGTCTATGGACATCTAAATCAGTCATACTGATTTCCTTATTGACATGGGTGAGTACCAAGTCTCAAGATATCTAAATCAAAGCTTGAACGACCACATTGGCCAGGTAAGAGAGATCACGGGAGGGTTCCGCCATTAACCGTCTTTCCTAGACACCAACCGAGTTGGCCAGGAAAGAGGTAGCCCCAATTAATAACCGTAGATCCAACTTGCCTTAGACACCAAATGGTATGTCAAGTTGATTTAGATAGTCATTGAGAACTCAGGCTCGACCACTGAGCCACAATCAGATCCAATTGAAGTGTTTGGACATGATCAACTAAACTATTGAGTTTGATCAAATTAGAAAAATGAATTTAGTCTAATACAACTATTGATTCCAATTCAATTCTAACATTAGGTCTAACCTAATCAACTAATCTGATTGTGCTAACCCATGCCCCAAAACCCATGTTCAAATTTAAATTTTAATTCGAATTTCAAATTTTGAATTTTAAATCTTTATTTGAAATTCAAATTTTAAATTTTAAATTCAACATTTAATTCTTTATTAAATGTATTATGATCATGGATTCAAGATGTCAATTTATTCCAAATATAAACAATTTATATTTAAACTTTGTGGTCATAATAAATTTAAAACTGAAATTTCATAAACATCAATTATGCATAATTTCACAAAAATAAACTATTTATTTTATGATACAAATTAATCTCAATTTTGTGCTAGGACAACCTTTTCACTATAAGGGGTTAACCTTATAGCAGGACAACCTTATAATTCAGCACAAGATTGATATTTTATCAATAAATCTAGATCTAATCTAAATTTAAAAAATTAAATCATGCATAATTCTAGATATTATAGGCCAATTCCATCGGCCAACCTGGCTCTGATACCAGTTGAAGGAAAAATATCCCGCAAAATCCGATAAAATCGGATGCCAGGTCAGAAAATCAGTTTTAAAATTTTATCTATTTATTTATAACAGGTATAAATAAATAACATAACTATATTATGTTTACCATACCTCGATCCCGCAGCGGAAGATGGTCAAGGTACTCAGGAACAGAATCTGGTACAGGGCCAAGTGCTGGATCAGATACTGGATCAGATGCTAGATCTGGTACTGGATCGGGAACTGGATCTGGAACTGGATCTGGTGCCGGATCTGGTACTGATAGATCTGGTGCTATGCGAGGCCCGGATGTACGGACCCTCTACTTCACACGCACGCCAAGAAATGCAGAAAAGTAGGATGATGTCTGTATAGTGCAAAAACCCTTTTTGCAAATAAACCCCTGGAAGAAAAGAATTTCAAAAATTCTTTCTTCCCCTTTCTTTTTTCTTTTCTTTCTTTTCCTCTTTCTTCCCGTTTCCTTTTCCTCTCTTTTCAAGCTACTCAAAAGATCACGAATCTCCCCTCTCCCCAGATAAAATCTCTAGCACAGAATGAAGAGAAAGCTAGCCTATTTATAGGCAAAGACAAGACTGAACCAGGGAAGAGAAAACGCCAAAAGGGAAGAGTGAACGCCAAACGATTCATGATTTTATTGAATTTTTTTTAACCGTTTGATTTCAATTAAATCAGTCCTATGTTAAAGAGGTTTCAAAACCGAAGAGACACGTCTCTTCGGATCTTCAAATGGTAGCCGAAAGAGGGAAGATCAAGCGGCCTTCGATGTGTTCGGAAGAAGAAGAAGAACGCGGTCCACGGGAGAATATTTGCAGAGAAATTGGTCCATGGACCGAGGAAGAAACCAGAACTAAACCGTGTCATTCAATTTGAGGGGCAAACACGTAAATTTCCAGACTTGACTTAAATGGGTTAATTCAAATGGGCTGAATCAAATGGGCTTGGGTCCATCATTGGTTCTAAACCAAATTGAAGACCAATTTGAAAGGTTTTGGATCCGGAAAAATTCCACATGAATCTGATTCATGTGAACTCCAATTAGTTCAATTTTCGGATCAATCCAAGTCACACTTGGACTAGAATAAATATGGAATAAATTCTAATAAAATCATCATGAAGCCCAATTACATTCATTTGAATCCAATTCAAAAACAAACTCAACAAATGAGTCCAAATCAATTTCAATTACATTAATTGAAACTTGATTAAGCCAGAATACAGACATAATTAAATACACATCCATGAAATTCAGTATGTACCTCATGTTCAGTGCTAGCTGAACATAGACAAAATCAAATCTCAAATGACCCACAATTTAATTCTCAATTAAATTGGATCAAGTCCTTCCTACTTAACTTGACTTATGTGCGTGACTCCGATAGGTTCGAACACTAAGCCGGTAGTACATGGACTACTCCATGCACTAATCGAGGTGACCATCTAGCAATGATACCCGACGTCCGGATAGGTCGAATATGCAAAGCAACATTCAAGAACCTAGACGTATGGTTGTTGCATAATTCATCCCTATGACCTTCGATGCTCAAGATGACCTCAGAGTGGACTGTCGACCTCTGGGTCCGGTCATCCATAGTGTATTTCAAATAATCAAATCAAGTGACCTATTACTTGGTTTACCCTGGCCAAGGTTTTACTGAATTGAAATACAGTGAGACATCAACTCCTAAAATCTGGAGCGGTCAATCCCATCTTGACTCATACACAGACTTCGCGAGTACTTGACTGCACCCAGCATCCTTCCGATCCCTGAATTAGAAATTCAGGTCATCCAGTGCCTAAGTACATGAAAGAGTAGATGCCCTACAAGCCAATCGCAATATGTATTGCGAAGGGTTTTTCTTTTGATTTGTCCAAATCATGTACATGACATTTAAATATGAATAAAGGCGTTATGTTTTATCATATGCTGTTGATTATATTTATGATAAACTCCTTAGATTAGGGCAATGGTTTTAAGACTATGATGAGATCATACTAGTGAGACTTAAAATCCTAAAATCCTAATCTTAAATATTCCCAGTCATTGGTACATTGAGTCGGGGATCAATGATTGCCGGAAAGACTGGCATGTCTTATGTATGCTCAATGCAGAGGATGATTGATCTCACAATCATTTGTGTGGAGACACTAATACAAAGATATGGGTGCTCATTAGAAGAATGAGTTCACTGAATTGACCTACAAAGAGAAATCTTATGAAGTCTTACTTACATGTCAAAAGATGATTCTCTTAGTGGGAGTTGTGCAACTGATCCTTTGACCTGAGATCACCATGGTATCTTGTGCACATGAACCTATGTTTTGGTTTACACTCATTCATGACAATAAGTTATGTACGAGGTCTTCTGGATATGGTGGATTGTGTACGAAGATTATGAGTAGGTCAACAAGGAATTAATCACTTCTAGTAAGAGAAGATAGCATCCTATTTATTCTAATCATATGATAATTCAGGAAGCCTTTGATCAAAGCAGAATGAAAATTAGAAAGAGTTTCTAATGTTTCATTATTTGAATTATCATTAAAAGATTGAGAAAAATATGAATATGAAATTGAGTTTGACATATATTCATACTCATATACATATTTGGGATGCAGTTTGATTAAAGGATTGAATTGCATGGTAACTTGCCACTGAAGGGTATTTTTGGTATTTCCACCAAATTCCATATTTTCCGGGTAGACATGACACGTTGCTAGACGTCAATCTTGTCTTATAGGTTTGATCGAATTAAAGAGTTTAATTCGATCACCAATTAGAAAGGATTCTAATTGTTAAGTTCGGGTTCGCGCAGTTTGGACTTAAATCGATTAGAAGAGTTCTAATCAAGTTGGGTCAACTCGCACTCACACCTATTGCTGGCTAAGTATGGAACCCAATGGGTCACACACAAGAAAACTTATCAAGGGTCTAATTGGATTAGATCATGTTTGCAAGATAAACATCCTAGCAGGTGTTGCAAACCTTAGCTCCTGATTCGAACTGGATTCGAATCTGATTCGAATTGAATTCGAATCTGATTCTTAATTGATCTAATTTGATTAGATCATATTCTAATATGGGTTAACCAAGAATTGGCTCCTAATTGGCTTGGTTTGAGTCTAATTGGATTAGATTTGATAAATCATTCATTTTTGACCGTTGGATCAACATTTGGATGAAGAGATGGATCAAATGGATGGCACCATGAATTGGAGCCATTGGATTTTCATCATAGGATGATGGGAGATCATGATGACGTGATGGATATCATTGGGAGGCGTGGAGATGAAAAATAGGTGAAGGAAAGAGAGAGAATACGTGAAGATTAAATGGATAAGGATGAACCATTTATTTGATCTTATCCATTCTCTCTCTTCTCTCTTCATCACGCCTAAGGGATATATGGCGCCTTCTTTCATGGCCTTTGGATCATCATCAACCCTTGATGAATGGATAAGGTTGGTTCCTATTTTTCTTGCGTGAGAAGAAGTGAAAAAAGGGAAGAGTACGGTGCATTTTCATGAAGAGGTGCTTAGGAAATCAAGCGCCACATCATAAGCGCTTGATCTTATCATAACCACTTTTGATACGCCTCTCCCTATTTTTGTGGCGCCTTCTCTCCTCTTATCACGCCCCATCTGAAGGATGTGTGGATGGGATGCATCCTTTGGTGATGCATCCCCACGCCATCTATAAATAGGAATGCTCCCGGTGTTTCCTTATCATCGAAAATCAATCCAACTCTCTCTCTCTCATATCCCTTCTTTCTTACATTAGTTTCTTTCTTTCTAACATTGCTTCTAGTGTGTCCTAAGCCAAGACAAGGTGGTCTTCCTTAGGACAAAAGGATTAGAAGTGATTTTAGAAGGCTAAAGAAAAATAGAAAGGAAGGAAAGCAAGCCATTAGAGTTCTTTAGAAGAATTCTGCATTAAGGATCAAAAGTCTTTGGAGCTAAAGTCTTGATCAAGTTTTCGTGTGGATCACCATTGGAGGGCGGACACTTGGACGCCTCGTGGAGATTGTACACTTTGGATTAGCATTTGAGGTATTCTACTAATTCTGCATTTATTTTATATTATTTGATTGTAATCATTAAGGTGATCTAGGCTTAAAAGGGTTTCATGCATAGGGACTTTATTAAGAAAATTTTTAAAATCCCTAGCTTCCGCTGCCCATTATGACATGCTAGAACCCTTCAGTGGTATCAGAGCTATCCTTAATTGGTTCAATCAAATAATAATGCATGATGTATGATTATTAATTTACTATGAGATAGTAATGTCATATGCTTAATGAAATGCTGAAATATATGATTCATATATGATATGATATGTAATAAAATGTCATGATATGAAATTTTCCATATGAAAATATGTTGAAGCATGTTAATTAGTTGCTTATAATTTATACATGCTATGAGATAGCTATGATGCATGATAGCTTATTTTAGATATGTTAAATATATGTTACAATTAAAGAATGTGCTAGAGACTAGTAAGCCCTCAATAAAAATTATATTAAGTCATAGTGTTAAAAAAATTTTAAGCTAACCCATTCTAGAACAATTAATCTAATTGGTGTCTAAGGAAAGCACTAAAGGTGGTTACTTAATTAGGACCTTACTCTTTGAGTAAGGGGAGCCTCCCACCTGCTTACCTGGCCAATTGTTTGATTGTCTATTATGGATAAGCTTAATATTGATATAATACTATTGATAGCCTTCCTTCATGCCTCGATATTATTATGTCAAGATCCATGCTAGTTTGTTGTGCTAACACAAAACTTGCAATGGGGACTGATGTTATACTGTCTTGGTGCATTAAGATGCTTATGGCATATTTTAATATATTGCCTTGTTGTGCAACCACAAGGGCAATATTATTCGAATATGACTATATGGAAATGAAGGGTTTGACTTAACTAAAATATTATTGTTTGTTGTGCTAACACAAGGCAATAAGTATTTTAAGAGGACAAGATAAAGTTGAGAATTGCATGAGATGCAATCAGAAAGAGTTTCCTACCTTTGAACTCATAATGGTTTGTTGTGTAACCACAAGGCTTTTTATGATGAATTAGGATCTCAACCTTACTAAGAAAAATTATATTTTCACGTTTATCATAGAAGAGGGCTATGATATTCGATAAAAATAGTAGGAGACAAATTAGATTAAAGTCCTTATCTAGTTGCAAACATGTCATCATGATTGGTCTGCTTATATTAGTTATGTTCTTGCATATGTAGAATTATTAAATGGCTTCTTCACTTTCACTAAGAGGCATCTTAGATGCCAACAAGTTGACCGGACCAAACTATGTGGACTGGTTGAGGAATTTAAAGATAGTACTCACTCAGGAGAAAATTTTCTATATACTTGAAACCCCTGATCTTGGAGATGTAGGGGATGATGCTACAGAAGAGGAGGTTGCCACACATAAGATGTGGAAAAATGACAGTTTGACTGTCAAATGTATCATACTTGCCTCTATGAGCAATGAATTACAGAGGCAACATGAAGGCATGGACACTCAATCCATACTTCTCAATCTAAAAGAGTTGTATGGAGAACAAAGCAGGACTGCTAGGTATGAGATATCTAAGCAGTTGTTCCGTGCTAGAATGAATGAAGGAACTCCAGTGCAAAACCATGTTCTTATGGTTATAGACTTAATCACTAGATTAAGTCAATTAGGTTTTGCTATGGATAGTGAGCTCAGTCAGGATTTGATCCTGCAATCACTGCCTGATTCATTCTCTCAGTTTGTTGTGAACTTTCACATGAACAAGCTGAACACCTCCCTGCCCGAGCTGTTAAATATGCTCAAAACAGCTGAAGGCCATATTAAGAAGGATAAAGGTCCACTCCTTCTTATAGATGGCACTTCTAAAAGGAAATCGGGAAATAAGGGTTCTAAGAAACGATTGAACCCCAAGAGTAGCATCAAAAAGAAAAAAGGAGAGAAAAACTCCGGATCAAGTACCTGTTTTCATTGCGGCAAAGCTGGCCACTGGAAAAGGAATTGCAAGAGTTTTCTTGCAAGTATGAAGACCGATGCAAGAGTTGCATCAAAAGGTATGTTTATGTTACATGCCAACTTGTCATTAAGTTCTTCAAATTCAAATTCATGGGTATTGGATACCGGCTGTGGTTTTCACATTTGCAAATCTTTGCATGGACTACAGAAAATTAAAATTTTGAAGAAAGGTGACTTCGAGCTGTATGGCGCTGGAGGAGAGTCCATCCAGGCTGAAGCTGTTGGAACCTACAACTTGGAGTTACCTTCGGGAGAGCTCCTACAATTAGAAGATTGTTATTATATGCCCAAAATTATTAGAAACGTAATTTCCATTCCTTTGTTGTTAAAGAAAGGATTTGAAATTAATGGAAAGGGCAATGGTTGCTCTATTTATTTTTCTAATAAGCATCTTTGCAATGGCATTATGGAAAATGGTCTTCTTGTTTTATTACTTAATGACAATGTCTTTCATATTAATAAAAGAAATAAAAGAAAGAGAGAGGAAGTAAATAACACCCTTCTTTGGCATTGCCGACTTGGTCACATAAGTGAATCAAGAATCAACAAGTTATACAAAGAAGAGTTCTTTGATCCTTATGATTATGAATCATTAGGAACTTGTGAATCTTGTCTTATGGGTAAAATGACTAAGTCTCCATTCACTGGACATGGAGAAAGGGCAAGTGAGTTATTAGGACTTATACACACAGATGTATGTGGTCCTATGACAACTCCAGCTAGAGGTAGATACTCTTACTTCATCACATTCACTGATGATTTATCAAGGTTCGGATATGTGTATCTTATGAAACATAAATCCGAAGCTTTTGATAAGTTTAAAGAGTATCAAAGTATGGTTGAAAAACAAACCGGAAAGTGTATTAAAATCCTTCGATCTGATCGAGGAGGTGAATACCTTTCTAGTGAGTTTTTAAATCATCTTAAAGAAAAGGGCATTCTCTCTGAATGGACACCTCCGTATACGCCACAATTAAATGGTGTAGCTGAACGGAGGAATCGTACTTTATTAGATATGGTACGGTCCATGATGTGCTTTACTGATCTTCCTATTTCCTTCTGGGGTTTTGCCCTAGAGACTGCTGCACTAATATTAAACAGGGTACCTTCTAAGTCTGTACCTAGCACTCCATATGAGATATGGAGAGGAAAGAAGCCTAATCTTAAGTATCTTAAGATATGGGGTTGTCAAGCTTATGTCAAAAGAAATTTTGGACACAAGCTAAGTGCTAGATCAGATAAATGTATTTTTGTAGGTTATCCTAAAGATAGTATAGGATACATCTTCTATCATCCTACCGAACAAAAAGTTTTTGTAGGTAGGCATGTCATTTTCTTAGAAAAAGAGTTTATCTTAGAAAAGGGCAAGGATAGAAAAATTGAACTTGAAGAAGTTCAAAACCTACAAATAGAAACACAAGAAATTCTTCAACCAGATGTACCCATTGATGAGGTACAACCACAACACACATCTCCTCTCCGAAGGTCAGATAGAGTGCGAAGAGCACCTGAGAGGTATGGGTTCATCATTGAGAATGATGAAGCCCACATTGTTCAGAATAATGATCCTCTGACCTATTCGGAAGCTGTCATGAGTAATGACTCTGACAAATGGCTAGAAGCCATGAAATCCGAAATAGATTCTATGTATACCAACCAAGTATGGACTTTGGTTGATGCACCAGAGGGTGTAAACCCTATAGGTTGCAAATGGGTCTATAAGAAAAAGATTGGAGCAGATGGCCAAGTAGAAACCTACAAGGCTAGATTGGTGGCAAAAGGTTTCGGGCAAAAGCAAGGAATTGACTATGATGAAACTTTTTCGCCAGTAGCTATGCTCAAATCTATTCGGATTTTGCTTGCAATAGCTGCATACTATGATTATGAAATCTGGCAGATGGATGTCAAAACCGCCTTCCTTAATGGTTATCTTGAGGAAGAGGTTTACATGACATAGCCAGAAGGATTTGTCTCAAGTAAGAGAGCAAATCAAGTATGCAAGCTTAAGAGATCCATTTATGGATTAAAGCAAGCATCGAGGAGTTGGAACATCCGTTTTGATACAACAGTCAAAGAGTTTGGTTTTATCAAAAATGTGGATGAACCATGTGTGTACAAGAAGACTAGTGGGAGTGCCATTGTCTTCTTAATATTGTATGTAGATGACATACTGATCATTGGAAATGATATTCCAATGTTACAATCGGTCAAGACTTGGCTGTCAAAAAGCTTTTCCATGAAAGACTTGGGAGAAGCATCCTACATACTTGGTATAAAGATCTATAGAGATAGATCTAAAAGGATGCTAGGCTTGTCCCAGTCTAGGTACATAGATAATGTGCTGAAAAGATTCAGCATGGAAGAAAGTAAAAGAGGTTATTTGCCTATGAGTCATGGCATACGTCTCTCTAAGAAGATGTCTCCTAAGACATCTGAAGAGAGGAATAGAATGAATTCTATTCCCTATGCTTCGGCAATAGGATCGATTATGTATGCTATGCTATGTACTAGGCCTGATGTTGCTTATGCCTTAGGCATAACAAGTAGATTTCAGGCTGATCCAGGAGAGGATCATTGGATAGCTGTAAAAAATATTCTTAAGTACTTGAGAAGGACTAAAGATATTTTTCTAGTTTATGGAGGATCTGAGTTGAAACTAGAAGGATTTTCTGATTCTAGTTTTCAATCAGACCCAGATGATAGCAAGTCCACTTCAGGGTATGTCTTTACCCTAAATGGTGGTGCAGTGAGCTGGAAGAGTTCCAAACAGCAAACTGTAGCTGACTCAACTACTGAGGCAGAATACATTGCTGTAAGTGAAGCCGCTAAGGAAGCTGTCTGGATGAAGAAGTTCATCTCTGAGTTAGGAGTAGTTCCCGAGATTGCTGGACCAGTCCCAGTTTATTGTGATAACACTGGAGCTGTTGCTCAAGCGAAGGAACCAAGGTCTCATCACAAATCCAAGCACATTCTAAGACGCTTCCATCTTGTTCGAGAGATTGTCGAGAGACAAGACATAGTCATTGAACGAGTAGACACCAAGAACAACCTAGCAGACCCGTTCACTAAAGCTCTACCACAACAGCAGTTCGATCGCCACCTCGATTGTATGGGGATAAAATATAAGAGCGATTGGCTTTAGTGCAAGTGGGAGATTGAAAGAGTAGATGCCCTACAAGCCAATCGCAATATGTATTGCGAAGGGTTTTTCTTTTGATTTGTCCAAATCATGTACATGACATTTAAATATGAATAAAGGCGTTATGTTTTATCATATGCTGTTGATTATATTTATGATAAACTCCTTAGATTAGGGCAATGGTTTTAAGACTATGATGAGATCATACTAGTGAGACTTAAAATCCTAAAATCCTAATCTTAAATATTCCCAGTCATTGGTACATTGAGTCGGGGATCAATGATTACCGGAAAGACTGGCATGTCTTATGTATGCTCGATGCAGAGGATGATTGATCTCACAATCATTTGTGTGGAGACACTAATACAAAGATATGGGTGCTCATTAGAAGAATGAGTTCACTGAATTGACCTACAAAGAGAAATCTTATGAAGTCTTACTTACATGTCAAAAGATGATTCTCTTAGTGGGAGTTGTGCAACTGATCCTTTGACCTGAGATCACCATGGTATCTTGTGCACATGAACCTATGTTTTGGTTTACACTCATTCATGACAATAAGTTATGTACGAGGTCTTCTGGATATGGTGGATTGTGTACGAAGATTATGAGTAGGTCAACAAGGAATTAATCACTTCTAGTAAGAGAAGATAGCATCCTATTTATTCTAATCATATGATAATTCAGGAAGCCTTTGATCAAAGCAGAATGAAAATTAGAAAGAGTTTCTAATGTTTCATTATTTGAATTATCATTAAAAGATTGAGAAAAATATGAATATGAAATTGAGTTTGACATATATTCATACTCATATACATATTTGGGATGCAGTTTGATTAAAGGATTGAATTGCATGGTAACTTGCCACTGAAGGGTATTTTTGGTATTTCCACCAAATTCCATATTTTCCGGGTAGACATGACACGTTGCTAGACGTCAATCTTGTCTTATAGGTTTGATCGAATTAAAGAGTTTAATTCGATCACCAATTAGAAAGGATTCTAATTGTTAAGTTCGGGTTCGCGCAGTTTGGACTTAAATCGATTAGAAGAGTTCTAATCAAGTTGGGTCAACTCGCACTCACACCTATTGCTGGCTAAGTATGGAACCCAATGGGTCACACACAAGAAAACTTATCAAGGGTCTAATTGGATTAGATCATGTTTGCAAGATAAACATCCTAGCAGGTGTTGCAAACCTTAGCTCCTGATTCGAACTGGATTCGAATCTGATTCGAACTGGATTCGAATCTGATTCTTAATTGATCTAATTTGATTAGATCATATTCTAATATGGGTTAGCCAAGAATTGGCTCCTAATTGGCTTGGTTTGAGTCTAATTGGATTAGATTTGATAAATCATTCATTTTTGACCGTTGGATCAACATTTGGATGAAGAGATGGATCAAATGGATGGCACCATGAATTGGAGCCATTGGATTTTCATCATAGGATGATGGGAGATCATGATGACGTGATGGATATCATTGGGAGGCGTGGAGATGAAAAATAGGTGAAGGAAAGAGAGAGAATACGTGAAGATTAAATGGATAAGGATGAACCATTTATTTGATCTTATCCATTCTCTCTCTTCTCTCTTCATCACGCCTAAGGGATATATGGCGCCTTCTTTCATGGCCTTTGGATCATCATCAACCCTTGATGAATGGATAAGGTTGGTTCCTATTTTTCTTGCGTGAGAAGAAGTGAAAAAAGGGAAGAGTACGGCGCATTTTCATGAAGAGGTGCTTAGGGAATCAAGCGCCACATCATAAGCGCTTGATCTTATCATAACCACTTTTGATACGCCTCTCCCTATTTTTGTGGCGCCTTCTCTCCTCTTATCACGCCCCATCTGAAGGATGTGTGGATGGGATGCATCCTTTGGTGATGCATCCCCACGCCATCTATAAATAGGAATGCTCCCGGTGTTTCCTTATCATCGAAAATCAATCCAACTCTCTCTCTCTCATATCCCTTCTTTCTTACATTAGTTTCTTTCTTTCTAACATTGCTTCTAGTGTGTCCTAAGCCAAGACAAGGTGGTCTTCCTTAGGACAAAAGGATTAGAAGTGATTTTAGAAGGCTAAAGAAAAATAGAAAGGAAGGAAAGCAAGCCATTAGAGTTCTTTAGAAGAATTCTGCATTAAGGATCAAAAGTCTTTGGAGCTAAAGTCTTGATCAAGTTTTCGTGTGGATCACCATTGGAGGGCGGACACTTGGACGCCTCGTGGAGATTGTACACTTTGGATTAGCATTTGAGGTATTCTACTAATTCTGCATTTATTTTATATTATTTGATTGTAATCATTAAGGTGATCTAGGCTTAAAAGGGTTTCATGCATAGGGACTTTATTAAGAAAATTTTTAAAATCCCTAGCTTCCGCTGCCCATTATGACATGCTAGAACCCTTCAGTACAGTGAGTTGCTTGCAAGTCACCGTGACAGTCTCAGGTCTAAGGGGTACTTATGCCCATACGTTTTACGAGCTAACTCCCGACAGTGGAGTGCTACTCAGGTGAGTCACTATTCAGAGACGATGTACTCCTACATCTCACCTGTATGCCATACAGTGTCTCCACACTCCTTGGTTTAAGAGGACAACCAACTAAATAGCACACAACGACCTATACTTGACATAGCTATCGTCCAATTGACAGCTCGTCATTTGGTCGCGAACTGGTTCAAGGACTAAATGATAAAACCTCTTTTATCCACTAAATTAGTCCTAAGGACTTCATCACAATACACAGGAGTTCAATTTGAAGATGCAACACTTGTGATGAATAGAAAATTGCCAGAATAAATTTTTATTCATTTTAATAAAACATATACATAATTCAATTTCTTACAATTAAAAAATTGGCTTTGGGACACAATTCCCAACAGTTGGGACCAGTCAATTTGTTTGTATCTAAGATACCTCTAAGTGAGAGTGAAGATGCCATTTATGCAGAATTAATCTATAATTACAAAGAACACTAATATAAGCAGACCAATCATGATGACATGTATTCAATCAGACAAGGACTTTTATCTAATTGTTACTCCCACTATTTTTATCGAATATCATAACCCTCAAGTATGATGAACGAGAAAATACTAATTTTCTTAGTGGGGCTGAGATCCAAATTCCTTATAAAAGACCTTGTGGGAATCACAACAAGCCCTTATAAGTTCAAAGGTAGGAAACTCTTTCCAATTGCATCCCATGCAATTTTCAACTTTATTCTGTCCTCTAGGACACATATAGTCCTTGTGGGAATCACAACAAACTATTGTGTCTAGTTAAGTCAAACCCTTCATTTTTATACAGTCATATTTGAATAATGCTGCCTGTTGCCCAAGGTGACAAGCCAAGAGGGGGGGTGAATTGGTTTCTTTTAAATTTAACTAACTTACTTAAGTTAAATGAATGATTAGTAAGCTAAAACAAATCACAATACAAACAACACAAAGTATAGTGGTTCGGTGCTCTCCTTAGCACCTACGTCCACTCCCCAAGCGACCCCTTGGGAATTCACTATAATTCCGCGGATTACAGTTGGATTGTTTTCCGGGCTCACAATCCAAAAATCTTTACACTTTGGTTTTTCGGGTTCACCAAAAACCTATGTTGGTTTTACGGGCTCACCAACGAACCTTTGTTGGTTTTACGGGCTCACCAACGAATCTTTATAATTGGTTTTCCGGGTTCACCAATCAACCTATTCCGTTGGTTTTGCGGGCTAACCAACCAACCTTTACAAGTAGTTTAATAAACAAAGAAAGAAGATTTAAACTCCTAAATGAGCAAATGAAACAATATAAACTACAAAGAAGAGTTTAGAAAGTATTTATCGCTTGTAGTGACTTCTCTCTTCTTTGTCAAGGATGCTTCACTCTTCAAGGGAGGATGGAGCTCTAGATGACTCTTTGAATCTGCTCAACCCCTTTTTTTGATTCTTGAATGAAGCACTTGGATGAAGAAGATTAGGGCACTTTCTCTTTCTTGTGTACTCTTTGATATTCTTTGGAAAGGTTGTTCTATCTGATGAATAGTGCCCCTTTAAATAGTTTCCTTACCTCCATTGGACAAGCCCCAATGGTTAGAATTCAAAAACTAGCCGTTACTCACTGTTGGAAGGACAAAAAGTACATCTGCAGAACTAGCCGTTATGCTTCTGCCCGTGTTTGGGTCGGCTCAACCTGTCCTTGGGTCGACCCAACTTTCACTTGGGTCGACTCAAACATTCCTTGGGTCGACCCTCTCAGAATCCACAGAAACTTGAAATTCAGCTTTCCTTCACTTGGGTCGACCCAACCTTTCTTTGGGTCGACTCAAGGTTCAGTTGGGTCGACTCAACTTCTTCTTGGGTCGACCCTAACAGGGTTTCCAGAGAACCTTTTCTGTCTTCTGTTCTGTCTTGCCTTTGGGTCGACCCTTTCAGGGTTTGGGTCGACTCAAGCTTGGGTCGACTCAACTATATCTTGGGTCGACCCTCTCAGTAAATCCAGAGAACCATTTTCTGTCTTCTGTTTGAGGATCTTGATGTTTGGGTCGACTCATGCTTTCCTTGGGTCGACCCAACTCACTGTTCATTTGTGCCATATTTGCAGAAGTGTGCCAAATGTTTTCTTGATATGCCGGGGTCGACCCAATCATCCTTTGGGTCGACTCAATCCACACTTTGCTGCATCTCAAGGTTAGATTCATTCAAATGAACAATGAAATGTATCTATATCAATTAATACAAAATATACTGAGAGTAATAAACTTATAAATGAAGTATCGATTTAACTTATAACATACTCTAGATAATTGCTTGTTAATCATCAAAATAACACTATCATCGTCAATCTCCCCCTTTTTGATGATTACAAAATAAAGAGTATGAGCCTATTGATACTTATCTTAAATTCAGTTTTTGAAAGGGTTTAACTTGCTGAATTTCAGCTTTTCATATATAAGAGTGAAGTCTCCCCCTATATCATTTAAATATTGCCAATTTGACTTTTTGTGTTACTCCCCCTTTCATTTATAATTCATTAAAGATGAAACTCCAAAAATTTGAGATAAAACATGAGTTTCAGGTTATGTATCGAGGTGTGAAAGGTGCGTGCCAAATTCTGAATTTATGTGTGCCAAATTCTGAAATTTGATATAAATTGTTGAGTTGAACATTTTCATTGTTGCAAATTGCTCCCCCTTGGATGTATATGCTTTCCTATATGATTTTCAATTTGTTTTATAAATTATTTTACTTTCTTTCTTTACTTCTCCCCTTTTTGTTACTCTATTTACTTTTATCTTTACTTCTCCCCTATTTACTCTTTCTTTACTTCTCCCCCTTTTTGTTATCATCAAATAGGTACATGGGAAAAGATGCAATAAATAACAACCATTCAAACTTCATTGATCAAAATAGGAACATTTGAGTACATTCATGTCCAAAAACAAAAACAGATACAATGTTCCTTAATCAAGATTTAAAGATACATGAAAAAAGCAAGATACATATGAGAACTAGATATCTAGCCTAGGCTCTAAATAGAAATGCTAATATCAGCCTAGGGAGAATCTAATGGCTGGGATCTAGTCCTCATCCTCCTAGTGTACGTGGCGAGGGGAGGTCGAGCCTGGTGAGACTGTGTTTGGCGTGGAGCACGACGAGCTGGATGACTCTGTGCTGAAATCTCTGACTCAGCAGCCTGTAGCACAGATGGTCCATGGGTGTCTCTCTCTCTCCGGAGTGCTCCTATCTGCTGCCTCAGATCACTGATCTCAGCAGACATGACGTCCAATCGGACGTCCAATCGGCTCATCAGCCCGTCAGTGATAGTCCTCGCCTGAGCTGACATGAGCTCAGTCATCCTGCTCCAGAACTCATCCGTATCTCTCGGAGGAACGGATGACGATGGTCCAGCCTCTGAAGGTGCAGTAGGATGATCCATATGCTCCTCATCCTCAGCCTCTGGTGCATCTCCCTCTGGTGCCTCACCCTGAATGCCTGCTCCAGTGTTAATCCACTGCCCGTTCACTTTCTCATGTCCATGCGTATAAGTGTCCGTGCAGTGTATGTGTCAGTATGAAGCAGACTCTTGGATGCCTCCCCTCAACAGATATACCATGCTGCCGAAAAATCAAAGTGAGTATCATACCATAAGGTAGTGATACCCTAGAGTTGCAGATCACTTTCCTCATCTGTCTCAGTATCATGGCCGGAAGATTTAGGGGAATCCCCTAAATCATACACTCTATCACTGCTAGATCTCGCTCTGTGATGAGATCGAATCTCCCGGTCTTTGGAAATAAAATTCTGTTTATTATACTGAGCAGTAATCTCATTTCAGCAGAAAGAGAACTAGCTATTACCTTCTCGGAAAAGTTGAAGTTCTCATTTTCCATGATCAACTGTAGGGCTCTCAGTTTATCTTCTGGCCTTTCCGGAGTGGCTCCTACGCAGGGTAGATGAAGTAGCTCACTCAAGCTCTCCTCGGAAACTCAAACTCGAACCCCTCGAACTTCCGAAACAAGCCCTCCCATACCAGTTTTAAGGAAGGCATAGAACTCTTGAACCAATCCGGGGTAGATCAACACATCTAGGGAGCAAAGATACTCCCAACCTTGCCTTTGGATCCATTCCCTCAACTGAAACCCTTCTTGATCAAAGAACTCGGAGTGGATCATTCTCCCCGTTGTAACCGGTCTCCCCGCAAATCTTGCAAGTATAGCAGAGGGGGAAGGAGGAGGAGGTGGCTCCGCACGTGCCTCACTTTGTGGAGACACGGTAGATGGCTCCGTAGGTTGCCTTTCCTCACGTTGGATCCGTGTGACTCTTCCGGATCTCTTGGCTACGGCTCTTTTGGGTCCCATTTCTCCAAGATCTTAAGGTAATCTACTATTTGGAGGAGTTTGGAGGAGTTTGGAGAGTGGGGATTAGAGTATTCAGAAGAGGACAAGGGCAAACAGTGCCCTAACATTGCTCTCGGATCCCCCTTTTAACAGTGGGGTCCCGACGTTGGGTCGACTCAAGAATTTTCTTGGGTCGACTCAACGTTGGGTCGACCCTATTCTGGTTGGGTCGACCCAAGTGCAGAATTTTTCTTTTCTCTTCCTTTTTGCGTCTAAAAATTTTTCTTGCTTCCAATCCTTATAAATTCTTTCTGGGACAATGATACATGAGTAAGGAATCTATAGATAACAAGTTTGACTCATGTTTCATGGGTTTTTAGAAATTGGAGGAATGTATCATGAAACTACTAGCTCTCTTTTATATTTCTTCAATAAAAATGATCACATATGCCTAATTCCCTCCTTAGCATGCAGAATCTATCTTCACTCAATGGTTTTGTAAATATGTCGGCTAATTGTTTTTCAGTGCATATATGCTCAATACATATGTTTCCATTTTGCACATGATCCCTAATAAATGATACCTTATCTCTATGTATTTGGCTTTAGAATGCTGAACTGGATTTTTAGTAAGATTGATGGCACTAGTATTATCACATTTAATAGGAATATTATCTAGCTTAACTCCATAGTCCTCTAGTTGTTGCTTAAGCCATAATACTTGAGCACAACAACTACCAGCAGCTATATATTTCAGCTT